>NC_044382.1:14929377-15230348 GCF_006542625.1 Nomascus leucogenys | reverse complement strand
ATAAATTATTCTGGGCCCCTGGGCACAGTTGTAAATGAAATGTAGGGTTTATATATTTCCCTTGAGTAAAATATATGCAAGGAAAATGACATTGTTAGGATGTCTAAGAAAATGACTTCTGGTGCCTCAGTGAGTGTCTATCTAAGTTCCAATAAGGTCAAAGTTGAGTTCGGTTGAGGTAATTCTCTGAATACCAGTATAATATTGGGTATAATTATTTTACTATTTATTCTTCAGTTTGATAAATTTTATATCTCCTTGGAACTGTGACCATTTTACCTGGAAGAGAATTAAACTTAGATGTATTGTCAGAAATTCTTCCTATCTCAAAACTGTTATGAACTCCGAATAGAATCCTTCTTTTCATGGGGCCAATGAGCAGCAGGAAAAAGAATTGCGTAGTAGCAACTGGATGGAGATTTGTGATTATTGCAAGTTTGTCTTCAAAAACAAAAACTTGGGTATGAGAATTAGTGTATCTGAGGGAAAAGGACAGATTACTTAAAATTGTAACTATCTCGGAAAATCCAGTTGTATCCTCTTAGCTATGTTTCATCTCTCCTCACTACATTCAATCTCCTCTAGAACAAGGCGGTGTCTAACTTATCATTATATCCCCCAAACACTCAGTTTAATGTTTTCACAGAGTAGGTGCTCAATAAATAAATGTATTTAATTGGAATTCAATGCAGTTAAAGTTCCTCAAAAGACCAATATACTTTAGACAAATTTAGAGCAATGAACATCATGTGAGAAGATAGAATGGATCCAATTACCATAAAAAGGATATAATAACTGCATTCAAAATTATGTGGAATTACAATGATAAAGATGCTTACAATATAAAAAGGTTATGTTATAACATAGTATCCCATTAGATAAAGAAAAATGGTAGGTAATATTTCAATATGAATTTAAAAAGAAGAATGTTTTGCGTGAGGGAGTGTGTGTGTGTGTGTCATGGGCTTTATCAGTCAGGATGCAATTAAGCAAAAAGAAACCGTATAAAAATCTCAATGTGAGGAATCTAACATGGAGAAATGCTTACAAGGTTAGATTGCTGAAAAAGCAAGAAGGGAATACTGAGGTATCACAGAGACAGTAACTATGGGACACAGCTACTTCGCCTAAGAACTAGAAGCAAAGGATGTGGCCGGGGGTCATCAGTGCCTCAGAGGAGGGCTCAGCCCTCTGAGGAGAGAGCATTGCCTAGTTTTGGCTGGTACCTCTCGAAGGAGCTCCACAGAAATGGTTCTGGGAGTCCTTAAAAAACCTGGAGGCTGGAAGTGAAAGTAACTGCACTTCTCAGGCTCAGTACCATTGCTGGGGTGATACTGACAGAAACAGCAAGCAAACTGCAGGTGAAATGTTCCTCTCCCTTCCTGTCCTCCAATCTCCCTCTAGTCAGAAATGGGAGGGATAACCGACACAAAGAGGGGAGCAATAGACACTGGAGCTTATTTGAGGGTGGAGGGTAAGAGGAGCATGAAGACTGAAAAACTACCTATCAGGTACTACGCTCACTACCTGGGTGACGAAATCATTTGCACAGCAAACTCTAGCAACACACAAGTTACCCATGTAACAAACCTGCACATGTACCCCCTGAACCTAAAATAAAAGTTGGGGAAAAAAAAACAAAAAAGAAATGTGAGGTTTGAAGTCCCAGTCAAAGCATCACAAAGAAGAATGTGCAAGAGTAGCTTTGAAGTCGGGAGACAAGAGCTTAATCATGGTTGTATCAGGGAAAGAGATACAGACACCTGCTCTCACCCTTTATGTACTTCTGCGTTGTTTGAACTGGGTCTACGGTGACCAAGCCTTACTTGTTTTTTGTGGAGATACGATTCATATACCCTTTTAAAGTATACAATCCAGTGGTTTTTTAGTATAGTCACAAAGTTGTGCAGTTACAACCACTATCTCATTCCAGAATATTTTTCTCAGCCCAAAGAGAAATTCCACGCCCTTTAGCTATCACCTCCTACCCTCCTACACCACCTACCCTCTGGCCCTAGGCAATCATTAACCTACTTTCTGCATGTGTAGATTTACCTATTTTGGACATTTTATACAAATTGAATCATATAATATGTGGCCGCCTTTTGCTTAAAAAATAGTTTTTAAGGTTCATCCATGTTGAGGCATGTGTGGGTACTTTATCACTTTTTTTTTTGGGCAGAGTCTCACTCTGTTGCCCAGGCTGGAGTGCAATGGTGCATGATCTCAGCTTACTGCTACCTCCACCTCCTGGGTTCAAGAGATTCTCCTGTCTCTACCTCCCAAGTAGCTGGGATTACAGGTGCCCACCAACTTGCCCGGCTATTTTTTGCATTTTTAGTAGAGACGGGGTTTTGCTATGTTGGCCAGGCTGGTCTTGAACTCCTGACCTCAGGTGATCCACCCGCCTTGGCCTCCCAAAGTGCTGGGATTACAGGCATGAGCCACCATGCCTGGCTGGTACTTTATTACTTTTTATGGCTGAATAATATTCCATTATATGGACATATAGCATTTTCTTTATCCATTTACCTGTTGATGGATGATTGGGTTATTTCTCCACTTTGACTATTATGAATAATGCTTTTATAAACTTTTATATACAAAATTTTGTGTGACCATATGTTTTCAATTCTATTTGTTATCTGCTAAGCAGTGGAATTGCTGGGTCATACGGTAGCTCTATATTTAACATTTTCAGAAACTACTAAACTGTTTTCCACAGCAGCTGCACCATTTTCCATCCCTAGCAGCAACGTATGAAGGTTCCAATTCTGTGCGTCCTCACCAAGACTTGTTATTGTCTGTCTTTGTGATCATTGCCATCCTCATGCATGTGAAGTGATAACTCTTTAGGATTTCTTTCTATAAAATGAAATTATACATTATTAGTGACCCTAGCATCTTTTCATGTGTTTCTTGACCATTTGTATATATTATTTACAGAAATGTCTATTCAAGTCTTTTGCTCTTTTTTTTCTGCAACAGGGCTTTGCTTTGTTGCCCAGGCTGGAGTGCAATGGTGTTATCATGGCTCACTGCAGCTTTGACCTCTCTGGCTCAAATGATCCTCCCCACTCAGCCTCCCAAGTGGTTAGGACTACAGGTATGTGCCACTGTGCCTGAATAATTTTAAAATATTTTGTAGAGATGGGATCTCACCATGTTACTATTGTTCATTTTTAAATTGAGTTGTTTGTCTTTATGTTGTTGAGTTGTAAGAGTTCTTTATGTATTTTAGATACCAGATTCTCCTCAGATACATGATTTAAAAATACATTCTAACATTCTGTAGGTTGTCTTTTCACTTTCTTGATAATGTTCTTTGATACACAGAAGTTTTAAATTATAATGAAGCCTAATTTATCTGTTTATTTTCTTTTGTTGCTTGTGTTTTTGGTGTCACAGCTCAGAATCCATTGCCTAATCCAAGCATAAAGATTTATATCTGCTTTCTTGTGTTTTACAATTTTAACTCTTACATTTAGGACTTTGATACAGTTTGAGTTAATTTTTACATGTGGATATACAGTTGTCTCAGTATTATTTGTTGAAAAAACTATTCTTTTCCCATTGAATTACCTTGGCACGCTTGTTGAAAATAAATGGATTTCTGAGCTCTAAATTCTATTCCATTGATATATATCCCTATCTTTATGCTAGCACCATACAGTCTTGCTTAGCGTAACTTTGTAGTAAGTTTTAAAATTGAGAAGTTTGAGTGCTACAACTTTGTTCTTTTTCAAAGTGTTTTGGCTATTTGGAGTGCATTGCATTTCCATATGAATTCTAGGATCAGCTTGTCAATATCTGCAAAAAAAGGCAGCTGAGATTTTGATAGCAGTTGCATTGAATTCTATGCTTTACTTTTAGGAAAAACACTATTTCCATCTTGACCAGAAAATCTATGTTTTTCAAGATGCTAGCTCTCTTGGTAATAGGCATTTATTGTGAGCTGTATTAAATAAGCTCAGATTAAAATAAAGATTTTGTCTCTTTTTAGAGCATATAACATTGATAACTTCAAATTTATTTGGGTGCAATAAATATTTGTGTAATTTTGTGAAGACAGGAACTATGTCTAGTGCTGATCACTGTGTACCCAGGCTAAGCCTGGCAGCCTCTACATGGAGTTTGCTCAAAGAATTGTCAAGAAATGGGGACATCTTCTTTAACAGGTCAGGGAACAGGAGCAGAAGGGTATGTAGTTTGACGCTGTCCAAGGTCCCAGGATATATTTAAAAAACCCCTCAGTTTGACCAGAAACAAACGTATGCACGGTTTACGATTTCATTTATATGAATTGTTCAAAAATCTAGGGGTGAGAATACAGAGTGACTGTGATTGGCATGAGGTTTCTTTTTAGGTTGATAGAAATATTCTAAAATTGGATTACGGTGATGATTGTTCTCTGTAATGGTACTATAATTCATTCAGTTGTACACTTAAAAACAAATTTTATGGTATGTAAATTATATCACAATAAAGCTGTCTAAAAAAGAACTCCAGCTTGAAACTGAGGCCTTAACCCATTTTTAATTTTTATCAAGGAAAACAATACAGACAAGGCAGGTCAAAGGGGGCGATATTTCACTGGCAAAAAAAAATGTGGAGGTGGAATGATTGAAAGGAATAGTGGAGCTGTACAAAGCAGTTGGGACTGAAGCTCACAAAAAAGGTGATGAGGGATCAAGGGCCAAGATTCCTGTAGGGAATAGGTCTATAAAAGGGCTTGGAATACAAAGTAGAGAAAGGACATGAGGTTGAAGAGAGACTTGGGACTGGAAGCTTAACCCCTCCGCCCAGTTCTTGACAGTGAAGAAACAAAGAAGGTCATGGTCTTGCTTTCCAGCGGTACTAGGGGGAACCACATTTGAAATGCTCCAGGGCAGGGCTGGTCACCCTGGTGTGAAAAGACTACAGCAACTGCCAGAGAAACGTGACAATGTGAAAACCTCCCATTTAGGAGTCATCACTTTGCCATTCACCCTTGTCAGCCCAGCTGCTGGGATGGCTCAGAAGGAAAAGAAATGATCGATAGTGGCCCCTGACAGGGTACAAGGGAGAAAGTAAATGTTCGACAAATGACTGCAGGTCATATTGGCCAGGCTGTCTGACTCCCAGTCCTCCTCTTGAACTTTATGATGGAGAGTGTGCCTCCCTCACAGTCTCTTCAGTCTAAATCGCTTGCACAGCCTGAGCAACATAGGGAGACCATGTCTTTACAAATAATTAAAAAATTAGCCAGAAGTGGTGGCTCGCATCTGTGGTCCCAGCTACTAGAAGGGCTGAGGTAGGAGGAATGCCTGAATGGGGGAGATGGAGGCTGCAGTGAGCTGTGATTGTGCCACTGCACTCCAGCCTGCCCAATGGAGTGATACCTTGTTTCGACGAATAAATAAATAAATAAAAGCAAAATAAGTCACAAGTGAAGGTCTTCTGCTTTGATACTTTTGTTCACTTGAAGCTAAAATGGACTTGGCCTTCAAATGTAGTTTTGTTTATTTACAATGTCAGCTCTCCCAGCGTTCTTTAACATGATTGATTGCCAGGAACTATGCTAAGATCTTGCCAAGCGTCCTCACACCGAGTTGAAGAGTGAGGGACTGTTAGCTCCACTTTACAGATGAAGACATAATCTCAAACATGGATTAACTTGCTGAGATCACACAAGTAATAAGTAGCAGAGGTGGGGGCTTCAACTTGGGTGTGTCTGAAGCCAAAGCCTGTTTTCTAGGACACCTTCCGGTCCCCTCTTTCCAAATATCTACCTATAATGTGGATCCTTACACAGAAAAGTGGACCAGCAATTTTGCCCTCTGCCTACCAGTTGAGTAGTAGGGAATGCCAGTTGATTCTGTGGCAAGGGCCGGCATGGTGCTGGGAGTTGCAGCTGGGCCTTGTCACAGCAGTCTGCAGCCCTCAGATGCTCTGGGTCCAGCTGGTTAGTACCAGCCAGTCAGACAGCATTTTCTAACACTGATTGCAGCTGTGTAGACCTGGCAGCTATGTCAGGCTCACAAGATAAAAGCTTAAGGGTCTTTTATTTTGTTACCAACTGGCCTGGTTTTGACACTTACTGGGAACAACTAGGCATTCAAGTACTGGGTTATACGAGCTCAAGTTACCCACTGTGTTTTCAGATTATCACTTAAACAATCACATGCATGAAATTTAAATCTAGCACTTGCACCTAAATTCAAACTAGAATGTTATGTTAAAAACCTACAGGCTTTGTTCAATCTTGGAGAGACTTTAATTCCCAAGGAAGAAAAAAAGTCCTATTGCACCTCAATCCTCCCTAGGGTGATGGTAAGGATTAAATAGATGGCATCATTTCCATTTTACAGATAAGTTGGATCAGGAGGGTTTCTATCTTGAGTGTGCCTGGCACCTTGTTTTACATCTGTATATACTCCACTGAAATCATTGTTTATTGGTTGAGTCACCCTATAGTCAGGAAATGGGAAAAGGAAATAAAGGTATGATTTATGTAGTTTTAGGTGTACCGTTGTTTCCATTCTGTCTGGTTCACCATCCTGGGGGAAGTTTTCCCTTCTACTCTGTGTCCGAGTGTTGAATTCCCCCTACTCTGTGAGAGGATGACTACCCAGAAATGACCTCTGGGGTTATCTTGGAACTTGAATGGTGCAGAGGTACCAGCTGATGGTATGGAGCGTACAAATGAATGTGAAAAGCAACAGGTCTCCCCCCGCCAGTCTCCCTTGCAGCAACCCTGCAGGAAGGCAGTGAGACGAAAGGCCAGGTATGGACCCCTGTGGCAGGGAAGTGTCCAATGTCATCATTAGGTCAGAGAATTGCACCTCCTTGCTATTCAGCTATTTTAATGACATTTTTCCCACTTGATTTCTTCTCCTTGCTATAAGATAATTCAGTGTGGAATGAAACCCAGAGACCGGAATCTGATTTGAACTGAGGTTTTATTATAAGTGGTATTTGTGTTCTTTATTCTCTTTATTTTTATTTTATTGTTTTTAATTTATGTTTACAGTCAACACAATAGGCCCAATTTTGTGTTCTTTAAAGTGTAAGTTTTTTCATATATTGTTCAATGTTGTAAATGTTTTATATTTATGAAAACTACATTTTTTAGTCATAACCTTTCAAGCCTCCTTGGGAAAACAGCTGCACTATTGTTTTAGACCACACGAGGGCAATGGTGTCACATGCAAAAGATGCTCGTCTGCTGCTTTCTGAACAGATGGCACATTTGTTAGACTTCATTGGATGTGTTTTTCCTTTATTGAAGCACAGGGGAATTTCGCATTTGCAGGTAGAATGGGGAAAGACAGTTAAAATTTTATACCGTATTTTTATCTCTGTTTATGCTGATAAAGGTAGCAAAGGCAGTTGATTTATTCTCTTTTTTGCTGTTTTGAGGGATTGGTGTGCTAACAAGCTGAGGTCAGCATTCATTACCACAGTGACCCTGGCAGAAGATGCTCTGTTGATTTTGCACTTCATTGAAAATGTCACAGAGATAATACATAAACCCGTCTTTCCCCCCAAACCCTCCAATACCCTTTCGATATGATTCTAATCCTGTTGTTCCTATTGGATTATCCTTGTGATTAATGTTTCTCCACGCCTATTAAGTAGGGAGACTACAGCCAGCTTTCTCTGAGGATACCTTGTGTGACCTTACTTACTCCGCGGTCACAGAAACTCTGAAGTGTTCCTTTCACGGATGGGCTTAGTCCTGCTGGATTCCTAATGTCCTCCAGTCTCTCTGGGTTCTGGAGGTCTTCACTCAGAGCTAACCAGCTCACTCTTCCTAAGGCAGAATAATGCAGAGGTTCCACCCAAAGGTAGACAGTACTAGCATCTTTTCTATGGGAATATTTGGTTTGCCGTGTTATATTGGCCTGTCCATTTTTAAAAAATTAGTTTTCAACGCTTAAATGCAAAGACTTCTCATTAAAGATCTAGGTTTCTTGCTTTTCTTGAAACATCGGACAGCATAGTATTTCTAGCCTGAACAGCCCCTGGTGACAATCGGCAGAGCCACCTTTGTGGCTTTATGCAGTCACTGCACACACAGATCTTCCCTTTTGTTTTCCTGACACTAAGGGAGGTGCCCTTTGTAATCACGTTTGTACTGTTTTCGTTACAATAAAAAGGAAAATGAGAATTTAATACCCATGCCCGTCTCAAAGGAAAAAAAATGGAAAGGTATAGTAGGAGAGCCACATGTCTCAAGAAAAAAAAAATGACCCTAAATCTAGACCTCCCTGCTGTAGCACTTAGAGTAATTGCCAGGCCTTGCGGGCATTCGATTTTCAGCACCTGGGAGAGCTTCGTCTTTAAAAGTGGGCTGGACTGGGGTTGTCCTTGGTTAAACCCCAAGGACACTTGAGAGTCCAGTGATCTTTTATCCTGATGATTCACTGGGGACAAACTCATTTAATCTTACAACAGCCTGCGAGGTAGTCACTGTCCTATATGGGTACACTGCTTAGCGCCATACCGGGCACGCATCCAGAGGTCGACCACGCCCTGACTTTTCCTTAGCTTTATTTTGGAAGCAGTGGGTTTTAAGGCTAGTGCTCCTCGGAGCCTCCTAACCATCACTCGTTTGGCAAGTTGCAGATACACTGCCTGACTAAGCTAGGAGAAAGAAAGGGTTAAAGAAGGAGAGCGGGAGGGGAAAACCCTTTGGATCGTGGGCTCTGACCCAGACGCGTCTCCATGCCCGCTCTGCAGCCTCGCGGTGGCAGCTGAGCTGCACGTAGCTGGAGGAGGCTGCAGGAACAGACAGGAAATCCATTCTTGGTTCTGCAGATACGTCGGCAAAACGCTCAAAGCAAACAGCAGAGGAAGTTTGCTTTAGTGGAGACAAACTCACAACTTTGCTCTTTCAAAGCCTCTGTTTACAAGTCAAAGCCCAGGCTCAGTCGGGCTTTCTTCCCACACTCACCTCCAGAGGTGCTGCCTGCGGGCCTTTCGCTACCAAAGACCCGCAGCGCCGTGGCGGGTCCGGGATAAGCCGGTGGCTGCGGCTCCAATGCGGAACCGGTTCTCTAGCCGCTAAGGAGCCAGGGCTGCTCAACCCAGGCCTCCTGAGGTTAAAATTTGGGAAACGGAGAGATGGGGCTCGGGGGAAGCCCTTAGATCTAGTGAGCCCTAGAGTTGAGCATCACGCGCAGAATGAGGTGACTCAAAAAGGAAATTGGCAGGTGCTGGCCTTGGGTAATTTCCCAGTGCCCAAAAGTGCTAAAACCACGCTGCTCAAAGAATAGAAGGCACCAAAATATCTGAGTGGTGGTGCTGGCTCTGTCACCTGAACTGTGTCCAATGTTATACCTGAATTGGGTGTATCTGTTAGCTTAAAATACCTACTGTAATAGCTAGAGTCTGGAATAAAAATATGTTACCTAACGGCGAAGTTTGGTGAATTTTTCAAAACAATAGCACAGATCTTATGTAACTTTATATTCCAATAAAATCTTTCCTGTGGGGGAAGTGAGTAAGATGGTGCATTCAGCTGATTAATAGGAGAACAGGCCCAGGGGTACCAGGCAGACAGAGAACGTGGAGATTGGGTGAGTGGCTGGATCTCTTGCCCTTGAGGAACTGAAAGCAAAAAGATCTCAGAAAAGGTGGAATACTGTGGTCAAAGCCAACGGTTCTGGGGGCAGCTGCATTTGGTTTTGAATCCTGGCTGTGATGCTTTCTAGATGAGGATGTTGGGAAAATCACATACTCTCTTTAAAACTTAGTTTTCCATTGCTGAAAAGGGGATGGAGAGAGCGGTTAAGCACTTCCTCAAGGTTACACAGGGGGCAAATGACAATGCTAACATTCAAACAGAAATGTCTGATTTCAGAGCCTGCACTTTTCACTGCATATACTTCGACTGATTGAAAACCACAGCCCACCTCCCCAACCCTTGGAACCCACCCTCCTTTAGATTTGATCTCAATGCAGATCTCGAGCTCTTAGATCTGGGACATCTTTGCTGCTTATGTTATGATTGCTCAGTTCAGGAACCTCCCCTCTTTCTGTCTATTCAGGCTTTCCAAGTCCTTTGTAATCTGGCCCCAGTGTTTTCCCAACTGAATCTTCACCTCTTCTCAACCATCATTCCTGGTTAATCTTTGTGCCTTTTCATGCCTTTTTCTCAGGCCATCCGCACTTTCTGCGATACCCTTCTTTTTTTCTGCAAAAGTTGGTGTGGTTCTCTGCCCCTGCATTTCTCTAAACTATTTATTTCTAGAGTGTGCCCTGTGGTGTTCAGTGGTCAAATAAGCTTGGAGAATGATTGTTTTTTTCAAATGGAGTTTTAAGCTACTGTGTATTATAAGTTCCTCAAAAGATGCGATTGCATGCAGGGTTTCTCAAACAATTTAAACCTAGGAATTTACAACTCACTCTTCCTCCCTCCCTCTTCTATTCTTTCTTCCTCCCTTCCTCCTTCTCTTCCTTCCTCCTCCCATCCTTTTTTGTTTTCTTTTAAAATATTTCATGGGACTACAATGCCATACTACGTGTTTTGGAGGATACAGCTCTATTATAGTTACGGTTACTGAATTCCTAAGTAATGAGCCTAAGGCCAGACTTGAGGACTAATTCTATTCCTAGGCAGGGTATGATGAGGGCATCAATTAGCCCTGATGATACTCTGCTGAGAATTCATATTTTGCATCTAGAACTATACTCTTTCCGGCTTGCCTAGTAACCAAAAGCCTGTTTTATAAGGCATTCCAGTAAGTGCATTCCCCCTTTGGGCTCCTGTACATTTTCTAATTCCTTTGCCCTGATTTGTCATTCCAAGGTCTGGCATCCTACCCAGACTCCAAACTGGACTCTGTATTGCAGGTTTCCCTTCATGACATGGCTTACATTGCTACCTGTGTTCTCTCAATTTGCCTTTCCTGGTGGCCTGTCTCAGTGTCCCAATCTTCATTATTGGCTCTACGCCTTTCTGATTCATCCTAGCTCTTTGTCAAGTATTTGGTCTGGTTTGGTTGTTGAAGAGTTTAGGCTCTTGGGCCAAACAGTTCCAATTCCAGTTCCACGATCTGATAATTGTAAACTCTGGAGTAAGTTACTTCACTTTGGACCTCAGCTTTCTCATCTGTTAATAGAGGAACTCCCTCATACAGTCCGTATTAGGATTAAATGATAAACTGCAGGTGATGTGCTGCTAATATCATGTGGCACAGAACAAGAGGGCAATAACTATCAGTTGTAATATTACCTAAGTCTCAAAGGCTTCTTCCATCAGTTTAGCCCACACTGAGCCCTCTGGTCTCTAAATATTTTGTGCTTGGTATCTCATACTTAGCACTCAATGCTGTATGTGACTTAGTTATAGTGTCCCAAGCTAGATTTGGACTTAGTTTTTTTTTTTCAAAATTATGGATAATTTCATACATACCCATTAGTAGAGAGAATAGTAGCATGGATCCTCCTGCAGTTGTCATTGGATTGAGATTTTTGGGATAGTTCTTTTTTTACCTTGCTCTACCGTTAAGTGTATTATTGGTCCATACACAGGTGACAGGGAATTGGCCCTGACCGAGCAAGAGCTACCCATTGTGTGTGAGGCTTCATATAAAGAAGCATCTGCTCAGCCTCTCTTGGAATATGGGGCCACCACAAAGTCTTGTTCTTTTTCTAAAGAATGGGGAGATGGAAAAACGACACCCTCCCATATGGCTCCTGGAGAACCCACTTCACTTTCCAAAACTTTATTCTCCTGTCTCCTCTTGTCAGTTCTTCAAGGCTTGAATTGTGTTCAATTCATTTTTGTATCCCCAGTCCCTAACAGAACTTGGCGCAAAATAATCTTTGAATGACTGTCTTTCCATTTTTGCTAAAGTTTTATTAGAACTGTTTTCTAGTATCAGATTTGAATCCCAGTTCTAGACCTAGAGGCTTAAGGCTGCAGACTAAAGAAGACAGATCTCAGAGCTAAATCTCTTTCTTCTTCTCTCTCCCTTTTTTGTACGGGGTGATTGACATCTGAGGACACAGCATATTGACTTCTTTTAAGATGTTGAAACAAATAAAAACTATGTGCAGGAGGAAACATGATCCTACATTTATTTATGAGGCATCAGACAATGTCTCAGGAAACAGATGTTTTGTGCTGTAATTCCTCTTGATGGCACTGGAGCCTTAAATATCATCGCAAGTCCAGCCTTTCACATTCTAAATCCTATTATCTAGGTTAGCTCATCTGTATTCAAAAGATCAATGTTGCATTATTACAAAGATCCTTTCAAGTGTAAAAAGGATGGCACTTCATTACAGAAAGTAAAAGAAACTAATCAAACTTTCTTGGTGAAATCATTGACTTTTTTAAGTAAAGGGCAAATTTAAGAATTTGAAAGTCCGAGATGCGAGAGAACCCGGTGGTTTAGGCTCACTCTGGCATGTGCCTGGTTGTAGCATGTGGGTCTTGGGTAACCCAAAGAAGAAAGAAGATTTCTTAAAAAGAGTATCAATGCTCCCAGCTGTTCTCATTTCTTCTGTCACCGCTTGATTGTGTATCTTGTAAAAAAATGTACTTCTGGTGGGAAGACACAAGGAGAGAATCTGTGCTGTGTGGTATACTGGCAATATTTGTACTGACCTGGTTAATATAAATTGTTAAGAAAACATTGGTAGATATTATTTATTCATAGTGTTAACTATTCTTTCAATAGGCAGTTCTTGTTTCTTTTTTTTTTTTTTCATTGCAGTTGGCGTTCTCTGGGTTGTGTATTCACATACAGGATGTTTACTGGGGAGTGCTTTTGGGATTGGCACCAGTGGAAGGGAGGGGAAGAAAACAGAATGGGGTAGAGGGAGAAGTGGAGTATGGTGCATGCCCAGGGATATATATATACACAAGGACCAGGAACTCTGGAGCCAGAATGGCCTTTCAGAACTCTCTTCCCCGAGGAGCAGACAGCCTGCCCGACAGTCATTGTGTTGTAAGTGAACCACCTTGGAAAAGGAGTTTGACGTCAGCAAGGCGTTGCTCTTTAGCTGGGGCAATCCCCAAAGGAAGAGGGTAGCTAAGGACTATTTGCTAGCAGCACTCCTAGCAGCCTGGGTAAAATTCCTTTTATTTCTCAAAGAAGAATCTGGGAAGCACGTCACAGTCTCCACTGCTCTTAATATCTTAAAAGAAAATGCTCATTGATCACCTTCAGTGTAATAGGACTGTAGCAGGCACTGGGGCTTATTGTGGTGAATAAGAAACAGTCCTTGCCTTCAAGGTATTTATCATCAGCCTCTTCTTGCTGAGATTTGTTGATTATTATGATATTCTAGGCACAGTTCCAAAGAGTCTACTTGTATGAACTGTTTTAACCCACTAAGCCATATGAGATACTTAGAGCTCTTATCCTCATTTTATAGATGGAGAAACTGAGGCACATGGGGGAGAAATTTGGGGAAGGCTCTTTTCAGAGTCCTGATAGCCTGCTTCTATATTGCTTCCCAAATGTTGCCATTTCTGTAACATCAAAACCATTCTTTGTATTCTGGTCACTTGTATCTGAGTTAACTATAAAATTTGCTTACTGACATATATTTAGCGTGGCTATTATGGTAAAGCTGCCCTGTCCAATAATAGTAGCCACTAGCCACATAAATCCATAGAGCATTGAAAATGCAAACAGTCCAAACTGCGATGTGCTCTTAAGTGTAAAACACACACAGGATTTCAAAGACGTACTGTGGAAAAAAAAATGTAAAACAGCTCATCATTTTTTTTTACATTGATTGCATGTTGAAACAATAATATTTTGGATATATTCAGTTAAATAAAAGTCTATTTTAAAATTAATTTTAACCTGTTTTTAATGTTTTAATGTTGCCACTTGGAAATGTAAAATTACATACATGGCTTGCATTTGTGGCTTGCATTTTATTTCTATCAGACAACAGTGCTTTAGAGTACCTGAGATTTTTCCAAATGGGATGTATTTTGCTCTTAAATGCAGAGAAAGTCCTTATTTACTTTGGTATTGGGATCAGGTTCTTTTGATATGCTTCATTTAATTTGTATTTATTAATAAGGATTCTATCCATTGGATAGCCACTACTTGCTGGTTGTTTAGTGATTGTTGAAAACTAGTTAGAGGCAGGCTGAGTGAGATGAATTAAAGTTCTATTGTTGCAGGGGAACAAGGTCATCAACTTGAGATTAATCAACGGATTTCAAATCACCAGGAAGGGATATTTTACCCTCAGCTTTACAGTTTCGGCATGTAAATTGCTGTTTAGAGGAGAGCCTGTAAAATCAATCCAGCCTTTCTCCTTTCAGAAATTAAAAGCAATTTATTTTTGTTTTTGGCAAATCCTGGAAAGCCGTTCTACATCCAACTCCTTCTCCCTGACACCACCTGTGTTGCCTGTTTTTTAGGCCTTTGAATAGGGAGGTGAGAAATTCAGTGGTTTTTGGGTCCCACAAGATTTGGAGGAAACCCCTCTGGTCCCTGTTGGGGAGCCCATCTGTCCCCACCTGGTACATTTTACTTCAAATGAGTCAGAAACTCCAAAGCTAAACTTGGCCAAAGTAGCACATGTCATGTGGACTCCACCCAGAGCCATATAAATCATCCCCGGATCACACCAAACTTGGCCTCCAAACTGGGCACAGATTTTCCAATCTGGTCCTAGAGTTTGCCAGAAGGCAGGAGGACCACAGGGATGTGTGGGATGCATCTGGCTTTTATCCCAACTTCTGTGGTTAGTGAAGCTTGTCTGATCTGGGATGGGGTATAAACACAGCCGTGTACTTGAAAGACACCAAACCACCTTGAAGGGTCATTTCATCCAAAGTCCTGCAGAAAACACCTCTATACATAGCTGTGTAAGCAACTACTCAAGTTGAAGAGATGATCTGTAAATATATATATATATATATATATATATATATATATATATAATCAGGCATCCCAATTGATTGCCATCTCAGTACTTTTTAATATCAGTATTTTGATGATAAACCCAAGCTGAATGAACTTTCACTTCTTTTTGAACAGATATATAGAGGCTGCCTTATTAGATAAACTGACTCCTGAATACACCAACACTGTGTTTTGTTTATCTGATTTTTAGGACAGCCTCTTTTTAAAGTTTTGTTGTTGTTTTTAATGGAGAAGAACAATAATGATTAACTTTATCACATCTTGTTGTCCTTGGGTCAATGCAATTTATTTTCCAGTTTTCAAGGAGGTGCACTCTGCTATATGGTATTTGTCTGATTTGTGAAATAACCTGTCTTTGCGGGGAGAAGACTGGGAAGGGTTGTTGGTATTTTTTTTCTCAAGCCGTACCTGGACCTCCTCCCTGCTCCTCCTACCAAACAAACTGCCACCTCTACCTGAGAGGAACAGCACTCTCAATCTATTCTCCTTTCTGCTCTTCATAACACCACAAATTAGTAATTCATCTGAAAATCAAATAAAAGCATTTATGGTAAAACCAAGGAACAGAGCTTCCCAGGAGCTTCTTAGTAAAATCAAAATCACTGCTCTGAGTAAGAAGCATTCTTCAGTGTGCCCAGGCAGCAAGGCAGCTGAGTAGGGGTTCAGGATTTATTGGCTGTGCCTTTGGGATAGTTACTTAACCTCTCTGTGCCTTGGTTTCTTCATCTGTGAAAAAGGAATAAGACCGTATGTTATAGGGTTTTATGTGGAATGATGAGCACAGTTTCTGGACTGTAGTGAGTTATCAAACGTGAGAAAGTAGGCAGCAAGATGGTAGTGAAGGGTCATCCCTACCAGTCTTTTTTTCCTCTGGGTTGAATGAATTTAATTGAATCTTAAGTTTTAAAAATTGATATATAATAGTTGTACATATTTTCGGGGTACATGTGATAGTCTGATGCCTGATTACAATGTGTGATGATCAAATCAGGGTCATTGAGATATCCAGCACCTCAAACATTTATCTTTTCTTTCTTTAGTTTTAAAGCTTTTCCACAGAGTTATTTGTTTAAGGCTGGGCATGGTGGCTTACACCTGTAATCTCAGCACTTTGGGAGGCCAAGGCAGGTGGATCACCCGAGGTCAGGAGTTCAAGACCAGTCTGGGCAACATGGTGAAACCCCATCTGTACTAAAAATACAAAAATTAGCCAGGTGTGGTGGCGGGTATCTGTAATCCCAGCTACTCGGGAGGCCGAGGCAGGAGAATCGCTTGAATCTGGGGGGCGCTGAGATCATGCCGCTTTACTCCAGCCTGGGCAACAGAGCAAGACTCTCTCAAAAAAAAAAAAAAAAGTAGCTACAGCCTGTAATAGCTTGAGACAGGCTGGGCATCTACCTTTCCATGAGGCCTCTGCATGTGGCTAGGTTGACTTTTTCAGTACTCCAAGATGAAAGAAGTGAAGGTCACCAGTACCTTAAAGTCTGGGCCCAGAAACTGTCACAGAGCCAGCTATATCCTATTGATCAAGCAGTCATAGAGCCCACTCAGATGCAAGGGGAAGGGATATAGGTTGTTGTTTTTTTTTAAAAAAATTTAAATTAGGACCTTGCTTTGTCACCCAGGCTGGAGTGCAGTGGCGTGATCAGAGCTCACTGCAGCTTTAACTTCTTGAGCTCAAAGTTATCCTTCTGCCTCACCCTCCCAAGTAGCTGGAATTACAGGTACCTGCCACCATGTCTGGTTAATTTTTTCTGTTTTTTTTTTTTTTTTTTTTTTTTTTTTGTGGACACACGGTCTCACTTTGTTGCCTGGATTGCTCTTGAACTCCTAGGCTCAAGCCATCCTCCCGCCTCGGTCTCCCAAAGTGCTGGGATTATACAGGCATGAGCCAACATGCCCAGGGCACGCTTGCTTGCTTGCTTGCTTGCTTGCTTGCTTGCTTGCTTGCTTTCTTTTTCTTTCTTTCTTTCTTTCTTTCTTTCTTTCTTTCTTTCTTTCTTTCCTTTCCTTTCCTTTCCTTTCCTTTCCTTTCTTCTCTCTCTCTCTCTCTCTATCTCCCTCCCTCTCTCCCTCCCTTCCTCCCCTCCTTCCTTCCTCCCTTCCCTTTCCTTCTTCTTCCTTCCTTCCTCCCTTCCCTTCCCTTCCTTCCTTCCTTCCTTCCTTCCTTCCTTCCTTCCTTCCTTCCTTCCTTCCTTCCTCTCTTTCTTTCTTTTTTTCCAATCAGCCTACATCATGCTTTGAGGACACAGGTTTTAATGCATAGAAGCATCAGGACAATTTATGGCCATCTGCCCCTCCACTATTGGCTCTGCTGATGCTAATGTTTAAAGTCACCTCTTAAAACATGGCTAAAAGTGTTCAAAACAGGAAACAGGACATAACAGCCTACAAGGCTATTAGAGAGGCCAGGAGATTTCCTTTTTCTTCTGGTGGTTGTTATTGCAATTTATAATCTCCTAATAGCTTTCCTAATAGCTGTCACCCACTGTGGGCCCCTCATAAACTTATCATCCACTGGACTCTTCACATCTTTATTTCATCAACTGTTATTAGGCTGCTGTTTCATATTTGTATAAATTCCTTTTTGAATCGAAAGGCAGAATTTGTTTTTGTTAGTAGAATTTTCATCCTGTTGGTTTAAGCTGGTTATTGTTTTGAAAGCAGTTGCCTTTAGGATGCTTGAACAATGTATTCATAGCTCAAATGGAGTTTGTGGCTTTGTTTGCTCTCGCCAATTCACTGCAGCAAGAGTAAACTTCCAAAAACTCAAATATGGCTATTGACCTCTGCATCAAACCCTTCAGAGGTCCAAGGTGTTGTCCTCAGCAAAAAATCTGACTTTTTTGCAAAAATTATAGCCTCCTGACTATACTGTCATTTTCACTATTTATTGTGGAGGGAGCAGCAACACGATTCCTTTTATAATTTTCTCATTGTTGATGTAATGGAACACAATAAAAAATGAATCTCATATCAAACATCCTTTCTAATTCTTTTTCTTTGTTCTAGCAGTTTTTCCACAAAACAGTCCGGAGTTTTTATGGGCACAATGCCGTTGCCCATGAGTAATAAGTTATTTTTTTTCCTATCTAATATTTTGCAGTTTATTTTTCATTGAGTTGTCTGCCCTTGAGTTCAATATTGAAAAGAAGTAGTGGTTGAACAATCTTGGCTTGTTTCTAATTTGAAAGGAAACACTTTTGACTTTTCATCATTAAGTATTCTGTTTGTTGTAGGTTTTCGTTTGAAGATACTATTTATCAGATTAAAGCAGTGTCTTTCTTTTTCCTAGTTTGTTACTTTAGTTTTAATGCCTGAGTGGATATTGACTTTTAGAAAGTGTTTTTTTTTCTGAATTAATTGAAGATCATAATTCTTTTCTTTCTTTTAATTGGTAATGTGGTCAATTACAAGCATACATTTCTATAGTTAAATCCACTCTTTATTCCTTTTTATTCCTGAGTAGTATTCCATTTATAGATTTATCACAATTTGCTTATCCACTTATTTGTTCATGGACATTTGAATTGTTTGCAGTTTTTGGCTATTAAAAATAAACTGTAGGAATATTTATGTACACATCTTTTTATGGACATATGTTTTCCTTTTTCTTGGGTGAATGCTGAGGAGTAGAATGTCTGGATCATATATGGTAGGTGCATGTTTAGTGTGTTAAAAAAACTGCCAAACTATTTTCTCAAGTAGTTGTACTATTTTATGTTTCTATCATAGTATATGAGAATTCTGGTTGCTCCACATCCTTGTCTTTAACTGGTATGATTCCCTTTTAAATTTTAGCTATTCTTTTGTGTAATGATATCTCATTATGATATTAATTCACATTTTCCTAATGACTAATGCTGTTTTCCATCCTTTCATGTGCTTATCGGCTATTTGTATATCTTCTTTTGTGAAGTGTTTATTCAAAGTTTCTGCTTATTTTAAACATTGGATTGTTTGTCTTCTTTTTTTTTCTTAAATTTTTTTTTTTAAAGACCATCCATTTGGCTCAGAAGGTTGTTTGTCTTCTTATTATCAAGTTGTAGCATTCTTTAAATACATTCTGGTATAGGCTGCAAGTCCTTTATCTATGTTTTTGGAATTTTTTTTTCTAGTCGGTGACTTGTTTTTTTGTTTTTAAAAATAGTGTCTGGGCTGAGCGTGGTGGCTCATGCCTGTAATTCCAGCACTTTGGGAGGCCAAGGCGGGCAGATCATGAGGTCAAGAGATCAAGATCATCCTGGCCAATATGGTGAAACGCTGTCTCTACTAAAAATACAAAAATTGGCTGGGCGTGGTGGCAGGTGCCTATAGTCCCAAATACACAGGAGGCCGAGGCAGGAGAATCACTTGAACCCAGGAGGAGGCAGAGGTTGCAGTGAGCCAAGATCACGCCACTGCACTCAAGCCTGGCAACAGAGTAAGACTCCATCTCAAAAAAAAAAAAAAAATAAATGGTGTCCTTTAAAACCAAAATTGTTTAATTTTGAAGTTCAATTTGTCATTTTTTTAATGCCTTATGTCTTCTGTGTCTTACCTATCTAAAAACTTTGATCTATTCCAAGATTGCTAAGATTGTCTCCTATTTTCTTCTAGAAGTTTTATTATGTAGATCTGTGATCCATTTTGAATATTTGTGTATGATGTGAGATAGCAGGTTAATGTTGTTGGATTTAGTTTTTCAATTCTTTGTAAAAATTATTTTTATACCGATGCTCAGAAAAGTTGATCTTTTCCTTTTTCATACATTCTTTATTTGTTTCTTGGGTAAGGTTGTTGTAGCCTAATAAAATGAACTGGATAGCTTGCTGCCCTTTTCAATTCTCTGAAATAGTTTGCATGAGATTAAGATTATTCCATAACATTTAGAAAAAATTACCCTTTAAACAGCGTTGGCCTGGTGACTCTGCGTGTATATATAACAAGTGATTTAATCTTTTAAATGCTATAATCTATTTATATTTTCTATATCTTCTTGAGTCATTTTCAGGATGTAGTTTTGCAGGAAATTGCTCATTTATATCTGTTTTAATAGCTCAGGAGTTCGAGACCAGCCTGGCCAACATGGTGAAACCCTGTCTCTGCTAAAAATACAAAAAATTAGCTGGGCATAGTGGTGGGTGCCTGTAATCTCAGCTTACAGGCCTCAGGAGGCTGAGGCATGAGAATCGCTTGAACCAAAAGGCAGAGGTTGCAGTGAGCCTAGATCGTGCCCAGGTGACAGAGTGAGACTCTGTCTCAAAAAAAAAAAAAAAAAAGCATAAAGGCAATCTGCTTTAGATTTCTTTTTATTAATGTGATGACTGCTACCAGTTGAGAGCTCATTTAGAATTGTGACCAAATCTTATTTTTCACTATAGTTTCTGGACAAACACCAAAACTGAGGCTTCAGATAAATTGGGGAAACTGGAATTCAGTCCAACGGCACATGTGATTTGCTCAATCCGCAAGATCTATCCAGGCGTGTCTTACTGTCTCCTCTGCTATCCTCTGACTCTAGTCAAAGCTTCATCATCTCTTGTCTGGACTTGTTTGAAGATACTATTTATCATATTAAAGCAGTGTCTTTCTTTTTCCTAGTTTGTTACTTTAGTTTTCATGCCTGAGTGGATATTGAATTTTAGATAGTCTCTGGGTTTCCCTGTTATCACTCTTGCCCACTCCCACCCACCAGTTTTCATCTATTTTTCACAAAACTCTCAGAAAAATCCTTTAAAAACTTCCAATAGATCATGTCACTCCCCTGCTCGAAACTTTTAAGTGTTTTTCCATTATACTTAGAATACATTACGAATGGAGTAGGAAGGTAGAATTGACCAAAGCTGTCTTCTGAATCCCAAAGCTTTCTGTTTAGTATACAGAAACTAACTCTTATAACTTCCCCCATAGGTACCAAAGGTTCCTCCCCTGTGCTGTAACTCCAACCCACACCCAAATCCCTCCAGTATATTGGCTGAGAGCTACAGAATTTAGGGGAAGATCTTTCTGCTGCTTGATAGAGATGTTTTCCTCCAAAGGAATTAGTACCATGTACCAAGACCTCTCAGGGCCACAATGCTAGAGACCTTCCTATTGCGGCTAATTCATTAGTTCAAAGCGATACCACAATGCCTTTGCCCACATAACTACAAATATATCCAAGTGACTAGAGGGATTCTATTTTCATTTGGTAATCTCTTTTTCTTTTCTAGATATTCGGAAGATTGAATTGGTTATTTCATAGGAGTTTTTTTTACAGTGCCAGTTCTATATGTATTTATGTCTATTTGTAATTATTTATTTTGCCTGATTTCACAAAGGATTTGGGGCAATTTACAAGATTGTTTACTATCACATGAAAATATGCAAAAAGATATCAAGGCTATAGAAGATATAAATTATACTTGGAGATAAATACAATTAGTTCCAACACAATTACTCAAGTTAAAAGAACTTTCGGTTTCTGAGCTTCCTAGCAAGCACATTCAAAGAGGAAGTAATGTCAGTTCAATTATTTACATAAATAAACAAACATAGCCATTCTTTGGGAGAGGAAAATCTTTTGTTGGTACCTAGCATATCTTTTTTTAATTGCATGATTTCCTCTCCCTGTTAGGAAGAGGGTTGGATGATACCAAAACATCCTAAAGCTAAAGAATGGCTTCCTGTTGGGGGTTTTCCCTGCTGGCGGCATTGCTTAATGACAGCAACTCAGTGAAATGACTTTGGAGGCATCCCAGGCAAAATGTTGCTTTCTGATGGTCCAGCTTAGTTCCAGGATGTAATTCAGAATGTCCAGCATAAACTTTGATTTTCAGAAGAATGACATGATTCTTTGCAAATAATTGTGGATTCATAAACTGTATCATACACCTACTACCTTGAATAGCTGAGGATGAGGTCCATGAGCTTCGCATTTTTTTTTTTTTTTTGAGGTGGATTCTCACTGTGTTGCCCAGGCTGCAGTGCAGTGGCGTGATCTCGGCTCACTGCAACTTCCACCTCCTGGATTCAAGTGATTCTCCTGCCTCAGCCTCCCAAGTAGCTGGGACAACAGGTGCTCACCACCACACCTGGCTAATTTTTGTATTTTTAGTAGAGACAAGGTTTCACCATATTGGTCAAGCTGGTATCAAACTCCTGACCTCGGGTGATCCACCCACCTTCCAAAGTGCTGGGATTATAGGTGTGAGCCACTGTGCACAGCCATGAGCTGTGGTTTTTAAATATTTTTACTTGTAACATATTTCTTGAGGTATAATTTATACACCGTTCGATAATCCATTGAAAGTGTATATTTCAATTTTTTTTTTTTTTAGTAATTTGTACAGTTGTCCCATTTTCACTACAATCTAGGGAAAACTACATTTTTTAAACTTTTACTTTAGGTTCAGGGGTATATGTGCAGGTTTGTTATATAGGTAAACTGCATGTCATGAGGGTTTGTGTACAGATTATTTTGTCAAGCAGGTAATAAGCATAGTCACCCGATAGTTATTTTTTGATCCTCTCCCTCCTCCCACCCTCTACCTCAAGTAGGCCCTGGTATCTGTTGTTCCCCTTGTGTCCATGTGTTCTCGTTTTCTAGCTACCACTTATAAGTGAGAACATGTGGTATTTGGTTTTCTGTTCCTGTATTAGTTAGCTTAGGATAATGCCCTCCAGCTCCATCTATGTTGCTGCAGTGGTCACGGTGTCATTCTTGCTGATGGCTGCATAGTATTCTATGATGTATATGTACCACATTTTCTTTATCCAATCTACCATTGATGGGCATTTAGGCTAATTCCATGTATTTGCTATTGTGAATAGTGCTGCAATGAACATACGTGTCTTTATAGTAGAATGATTTTTTTATTTTATTATTATTTTTTGGCCCTAATATCTGTGGGGAGCAGAAAAATTTATATTCCTTTGGGCACATACCCAATAATGAGATTGCTGGGTAGAGTGGTAATTCTGTTTTAAGTTTTTTGAGGAATTGCCACACTGCTTTTGACAATGGCTTAAACTAAATTACAGTCCCATCAACAGTGTGTAAGCATTCCCTTTTCTCTGCAACCTTGCCAGCATTTGTTACTTTTTGACTTTTCAATAGTAGTCGTTCTGACTGATGTGAGATAGTAACTCGTTGTGGTTTTGATTTGCATTTCTCAAATGATTAGTATGTTGGACATTTTTTCATATGAAAGCTGCATTATTATTTTTTTTTTTTGAAAGCTGCATTTTTAACAGGGGGCTTTCGGTAGTGTGAGCTGGGCTGTCAAGTTGAGAAACCTGGCTAGAAGGGATCAGGTGGATTACATGAGCCTCATCCATTTTGGTTTGAGCTTTAGCGTTGGTAAATAGGTCTTCGGAAGTAGAACGTTCACTCTTGTTTTAGAAAACCTCGGCAATGATATATTTAACGGTGTTGCTTTTAGTATCCTCAGGTGATAGTAAGAGTCAGTCATGCATGAACATTTACTTTGGCTGAGGTACAGATTTGAACTCTGCTCTCTGGGTCACTGGCGGTAAGACTGAGTCCTTCAGCTAGTTGGTGAGTCTTGGCAATTCTCCAGCATCCATATCTCAAAACAGGTTTCTTGTGTTTTACTTATAGGCACAATAGCTAGTTGTCTTAGAACTGAGGAATTATGCTCCCAACAAAGCTCTGATGATCATTACTGGAAATGGGGGACCTTATTTCAGTACCGAAAATAGATGTCTTTTATTTCTAGGCAGAAAATAGAAATTTTGGATGCATTTAAAAAGTGTGCATGTTAGGGAGAGGGTGTGTGTGTGTAATAAAATATTAAAGAATCTGCATTAGCAATACAAGGATTCAGGAAATATGAGGCATTAGAAATGACAAGGGATACTTACAAGGTTCTTCTCCAGCATTTCTCAAAATATGCAAATCAGCATGTTCCTAGATATAATGTAAAGAATGGTTTTTGTGGTTAAATAACTCACAGACCCCTGAGTTATCATCCACCTTATTTCTGCAGGGTGTTTCAGGGCCATTGTATGTTATGAATCTCTACTGGGGTCATGGATTTTATAATGAAATTTACATTTTTCTGTAGAATATATTTGCAGGAATCTGGGTCTATTATTATTTTTCAGTTTTAATATCCAATTTATCTTATTTTAATTGTGTAATATTGAGTAAGTTAAAACTCAGAAAGGTAAGTAGTTGCAAATGGTGACAGTGTTTAGAAACAGATTGTTTTGCTATGTAAAGATACTAAACTCAGCAAACAGGAGCAGTGGGACATTCTTGTTTAAATTGTCTGTTTTTCAATCGCTGCTGGATATGACCTATATGTTTTTAATTTTATTATTTTATTTTTGAGACAGAATTTTGCTCTGTTGCCCAGGCTGGAGTACAGTGGCTCAATCTCAACTCACTGTAACCTCTGCCTCCCAGCCTCAAGCCTCAGTCTCCTGAGTAGCTGGGTCTACGGGTGCACACCACCACACCAGGCTAATTTTTTGTAGAGATGGGGTTTCACCATGTTGCGCAGGCTGGTTACAAATTCCTGAGCTCAAGTGATCCTCCTGTCTCCGCCTTCCAAAGTGCTGGGATTATAGGCATGAGCCACCGTGTCTGGCCTGGAGCTATATGATTTTTAACCAGTGCTACCCAAAGTATGATCTGTGGACCAGCACTGTTTGTTATGATCTAGGTTAAGAAAAGAACAGAAATGGAGAATTAGTATTTAGAAACTTTTACAGTTACTTGTCAGTGCTGTGACATCCAAGCAAGTGATCAGTGGACTCTTCTTGTTCATCAGCGTCCGGTCAGGTTGGGTGATGTCAATCTACGTGGTGGGTGACATGTAGTTCAGCCACTTACTGTTATCATCTGCAGTAGAACAGAAGTTGATAAACAAAAGCAGACTTTTTAAAATCTTTTTTGTAACCACAGATCATTTAAGAAACACTGCATTGAAGGACAATTAAGCTGTTGGTTATGTGTAATTATATACTCTCTCTCTATATATATGTATCTATATCTATCTATCTATCTATCGAGAGAGATGTTGCCTTAAATATATATATTTTAAAGGAAGGGATCAGGTTGTTGCTATACCTATGACATTGTAAACTATTACACCTCTGAAAAGTCTTCTGTACAGCTGTTTGAAACTTGTTGATTTCCTAGAATCTTCCACCAGACAAAACCTAATTTTCTATTCTAGAGAGGGACAGCTTCTTTTTTGCTGGGGATATTCTTCTCCTAGGATATCAGAGACACCATGGAGCTTGGTCTACCTGCATTCAATTAGCTATTCACCCTCTCACCATGATTTAATATGGTCCGTTGGCATTTTCTTGATTTATAAATTCTGTGAAAATAGAGCTCAATACCCTTGCTTGCATAGAAATTCTGGAGCAGCTATGACGTACAGATTTTAGATTTTAGTGATTTTCTTTTTCTGTCTCTTTCTGGCTAACACTTTCAGAACTAGCACTGTAATGATTCCTAGCAAGAGCTCAGTACATATTAAAAATTACTGAAATTATTCTATGGTTCCTGTATGTGAAGAAAGACAATGCAAGCATTTTTATAAGGAGAATGGTGAAACTGACTCCTTACCTGGTTATTTTAGAGGACCATCATAGATGATAATCACTTAGGAACTATTTGGTGGCTCAGATCTGATTATTAAAAATATTATACCTGAATGCTTGTGTGTTTTGCCTTATGCACTGATGCATTTTTGAATTTTAAGAAACAAGAGCCCTTTACCTTCTTAATTTTCATCTTTCTTACTCAGAAGCATCCTTTTTCTAACCATTTGTGTGACTGATATAAAACCTTATGCCTTGTATTCTAATTTTACTTTATTTCTTAATGATATAGCTTGATCTTTCCATGTACATACAACGTAAGTTCATCTCATTCTTACATGGCAATTGAGTTTTCTGTTGAATGGATGTACAGTTTTGGGTTCTGTCACCCTTGTGTTGGTGGACACTTAGGTTTACTGGCTGACCTGATCATGACTATATAGACTAGTCAAGTTGTAGAATATTAATGTAGATAAAATGTTTTACATTCGTGCAAATTGCCATGTGCTAAAGGGACTAAAGTAGACCAGTGTGGCTCTAAAGGAAAAAAAAAGGCAGCAATTTCAAAGGCATTTGAACAACAACACTAAAATAAAATTAATTAACTTCCCTTTAAACAACTTCTTTTAAGTTTTCATGGCAATTTGTGCTTGTGAAAAATTCTTGGCATGTCTTCTACAGGGAAGACACTCACTCTCTGTAAACTAAAGATAGCAGGAAAAAGAGATAACTCCAAGTAGAAAGGGAAGGCTCTGTTAACACTGGACAGGGCAGAAAAATGTTTTAGTTGCATGATTTTCTGCTAACAGGCCCCTTGAAGCAATCTGAAACTCTGCAATGTTAATTTCATAGTAAAATTTTTCTCACAGAATATTAAAACATAGTCTGGATATGAGACAGTCTCTAGTTGGTTTCCAGCCACATTGCAAGTGCTCAAATATCTGTGGAATGAATGTGGCGGTGAGGTGAATGGATGTGGCTGAGGACTCATGGTTAGTTCATCACTGCTTGGATCATCAGCTCCAAAGAATGATCAACAGCATGCTGAGTCTTCCTGAAGGGCTGAAAAGGCACCCCAAAATTCAAGTAAATTTCAAGATCTGGAGTTGGGAAACAGAAAAAGTTCTTCAACCAGGCTTCAATGTCTTCTACAGGGAAGACACTTACTCTTTGCAAACCCTAAAGATAGGAGGGTTTTACCAGCCTGGCAGAAGTTGGGAGAGGCTCCCACTGTGGAAGAGCCTTTCTATGAAGCACACATAAGACTCTTACAAAGTTGAAAGATGATTATTAAAAGCAAATGATACTCTTATAAATCATGTCAATCCCCTATAGAGATAATTTAAAAGGTGGCCATGTTACTTATTTATTTATTGAGACGAGGTCTTACTGTATCACCCAGGCTAGAGTACAGTGGTTTGATCACCACTCACTGCAGCCTCAATCCCCCCAGGCTCAAGCGATCCTCCCACCTCAGCCTGCCAAGTAGCTGGAACCACAGGCAGGCACTACCATACCCAGCTAATTTTTAATTTTTTTGTAGAGGTGGGATCTCACTATGTTGTCCAGGCTGGTCTCGAACTTCTAGGCTCAATCGATCCTCCTGCCTTGGCCTCCCAAAGTACTGAGATTACAGGTATGAGGCACCATGCCCAGCTGCCATATGTTTTTAATTGGAGATATTACTTTCAAAGAAATCTGTGGACATAGATTAGGGCTTCAAAGTTAGACATACCCAGAGAAGAAAACCACAGACCCATAAACTCCCCTCAAAATTTGACTCTACCTCCTTCAAATTGATGTGGAAAGCTATGATTTGGTGTTGCATGACAGAAGATGATTTCCTGGAAACTGAAATTGTAGCCTTGGGAATAAAGTAGTGTGATGCAATGGACCAAGCATTAGAAGATCTGGGGTCTGGTTCTTGTTTTTGTTCTTTAATGACTTTTGTATCAAGGAACTTATCCTGACTAGGCTTAATCATCAGAAAGTTTGGAATAAAAATACCAGTCCCGCTTGTTTTATAAGGTTGTTGCAAGGATGAAGTGAAACAAGTGAATATGAAAACATTTTATAAACTGCTGTTATACAACTATAAAGTCTCATTACTTACTGAGGATTACAATGTTCTCAAACTTTGCTGTGTTGGTAAGAATCATTTGTGGTGCTTGCTAAGAATGCAGTTTGGAGAACTTCTATTTCCAGCAATCCATGAGGCAACACAGCCAGAAAAACTCCCCCACTACACAACTCCTAGAAATGCTGGATAAAGTACAGCTAACATCGTTATAAATACGTAAATGAGTTTGTGATCAAGAAAGGAAAATTCCTGGGGTCAGAAACTGAGCTTGTGATCAAGAAAGGAAAATTCCTAGGGTCAGAGACTGGAGGCGGAGCAGCAACTTGAAGGCATAATTAGGTGCTAAAACCACATTACCCTGAGGGGCAATAACCTAGATTCCTGCATCTCAGGATAGAGGGGGACAGAAGAGAAAGTCTGAGACTCACTCACAGTGGAGAATGGGAATTGTGACCTCCCATTTCCCACTGGGAGTGCTCTTTTTCCTTATGAAAAAGGGCAAGCTAAAAGAAAAATCTACCGCTGGCAAAAGGAAGTGACAAGGAGATAACCCTCTTTGCCTGAGTTCCAAGCAGGGGTGGGAATGCACTCTTCCCTCTGGATTATTCCATAGGCTTGCCCTTCTGAACCTTCATACCCCTTGCCCGATCCACAAAAACCTAAACTCTGAAACTAACTCTGAATTCCTGGGTTACCGGAATCAAGGCAAGGAGGGCAGAAACCAGAGCACTTTTTCCTTGCGAGGATGCTGCCTCTCTGCCCAGGTGACTCTGGGTTCCAGGTATCAAGCACAATTTAATATTAGCTCCAGTTCCCAAACCTGTAAGACCCAACAGAAATATAGATTCTCAAGGACTTCAGCCATTGGATCTAAGATACAGACTGCCAAGCATGTTTAAAATATTTAGAAAGTACAGATTCCTAGGTCCCACCTTAGTCTTAATAAATCAATAGCTGGGGTAGGCCCAGGTATCTGCAATGAAAATAAGCATCCCAAAGGAGTAAGATGCAGAGAGCTCTCAGAGGACCCACTGGAGAATATAGCTTTGCCAATTTCCCAAAATGTATCCAATCATCTACTTGAAATACTAGAATTATTCAGAATTGGTTCCACCGCTCCATCAGTGGGTGAAACTGACACCTATTGATGACAAATTTCCTTTTCTCCCTCACGGCTATTTAGACTTTAACGGTTTTCTCAACTGAGTTGAAAATTGGGAATCCTGAATTTTTCTCTACTGGACTGAAAAACAAGCGTGCAGAAGAAAACAAAAACAACCCCCCCCCCCCCCCGCCCCGCCACACCACCACCAGAAAACAATGATAACTGAACCAACACGGAGAATAAATCGCAGTAACATCCTTTCCCCGCCTTCTACCATCTGCTTCCCTGGCCTCCCTCGTGCATTGCTGCTGAATCTGGCTAGACTGGAGATTCCCCCTCGTCTTGTTATGACTTATGGAGGTTAAAATGGTGCATAATGGACCATTGAGGCAGATGGTGGCTTTCTTTACTGTTTGTTTTTTCCATATTGAAAGCTTGTAGTTGCTGCAGATGCATTTTGCCCCTCAGAGGAGGGGTGGGGACGGGCTCGAGGAAGGGTTAGTTGAAGGTCTCAAGAGAACAGCCACGAGGAAATTTTAGTCCCGGTTTTCCATCTTCTCATTCTTCGTTGGCTTTTCATCTATTGAACTCAACATGAGAGGGGTATGCTTTTGAAAGGTCTATGCAGGGAAGAGTTGTTTTTCCTATCTTTGAGCTGTTCAGCCATCTGTCCCAATTTCTTCCTGGTTTCCTGTTATTTTCATTCTGCCTTTTATAAAGACTAACATGCGGTGCAACCACATATTCTATTAAGCTTGTCTCCTCTCTACTTTATCTCATTAACTGCTTGATCACTGTGAATAAAAATAATCTTCCATTAAGTCACAACTTCAAACGTCTCTGAGACTTTAGATCAAGCAAACCTTCAACAGCTTAAAAAAATTGCTTTAAATCCAAGAGGTTCACTTCAAAGGAAAACCTATGGGTGTTCTCAGCCCAACTGACAGGTAAATAGTCATTTGTAACTAAAGATATGCAAGTGAGAAAACACAGCTTACTCTGGAGTTTGTAGTTTCTGTTAACTTCTTCTCTAGTTGGGGCAACTTAGAGCTGACCCTAGGGTGGGGTTGGCTTGATCACACAATGGCCTATACATGGAGTTGGGGCAGTATCAGGAGGCAAATCTGCAGTTTTCTGTTCTAGTCACAATTCACTTTTCTATTTACAAAGTTAATTTAAAAAATAAAACAGGAAAAAGGGGAGGAGATGCGTAGAATATCACCCCAACCACAGATAGCCACTGTTAACATTTTGTTAATAGTCCTTAAGTTCTTAAATTTGTGTGTGTGTGTAAAACACATATGCATTACATTTATAAAAGTAGCATACAGTTCATATGCTTTTGTAGTCATCTTTATACTTTCTTTGTCAACATATACAGGTGGTCAAAGGATAAAATAGCTTTTGTGTGTGTTGACCCTTTTACCTAGGCTGCCCTTCTTGTACTCTTAAGAGACTTTTCTGATCTCCCTGATTTGTCTGTTACCCATTGGAAGCTCTCATTGCTTAGCGGATTTCTCCTTCTGGGCACTAATAACAATTATAACTTTTTACTTCTGTGTGATTTTTGATTGTCTCTCTCTAGAGACTATGCTGTGAGCTACATACAGATAGGGACTAAGTATTCCCAAGGCCTAGCACAGTGCCTGACACACAATAGGTTAAACTTTGGTTTAGATGGATCAATGATAAGTTTTCAGATCTACAAGTTATTCCATTGCACGCATAAAAGGTTGCTTGTCCCGCTATGGTTTAACTTTGAGGTTGCTTATTGGCTATTATAAATGAGATAATAAGAAACTTTATATAAAACAGCCTTGCCTACATCTTTAGTTATTTAGAAAAATTTCTAGGAGTTGGATTCATAGACTAGAGGGTAGAGCGCACTTTAGTGCTTTAGATATGTATTGCTAAGTTGTCTTCCACAAAGGTACTAATTATTAGTAGTCTCTAGTAGTAGATCAGGGTGCGTGTTTCCCTGCATCATTGCCAAAATGGTCATACTGAAAAAAATTTTTTCTGCCAATTCATGTGTTTTTTTTTCTGCGGGTTGGCTATTCCTAATTGTTATTTATTTATTTTTACCTGGACATCTATCTTTTTGTGTTTATAACAAAGCAAATTAAGATTTTTGGTCATGTAAGACATATATTTCTAGTCTGTTGGCTGACTTAAAATCTTTTTTACATATTAATCGATATATAGGTGTGTGTTTGTACAGACGCAAAACCCTCCATCTCTTTCTTTTATTGTTTTTTGTCTTTTATACTTATGCAGCTTTTTCCACAGTAAGGTTACAGAAATAATAGCTCAGAAAACAATCTAAGGGTGTATATGTGAGTATATAGGTAGAAAAGACTGGATTAATCTCTAAATGATGCTGGTGAATTGATCAGTTTTATAGAGGGGAAAAAGTTATTCTCATCCAACACCTTACATCACAACACGTTCCAGATGGATTTAAAACAAATTTTAAAAACTGTAAAAGAATGGAAAGAAAATCTGGGTGAATATGTGGTTTCACTTATCTTTCTTTACTGAATTCTCAAATTTCGGAGTCTAAGAATTACTTATTTTTTTATTTTAGAGGCAAGGTCTTGCTTTGTCACCCAGGCTGGAGGGCAGTAGCACTATCATAGCTTACTGCATTCTGGAACGCCTAGGCTCAGTCGAGCCTCCTGCCTCAGTCACCGGAGTAGCTAGGACTACAGGCCTTCACCATTGCACCTGGCTAATTATTTTTTTAAATTTAATTTTTGCAGACGTAGTAGTCTCCTTATGTTGCCCAGGCTGATCTTGAACTCCTGGTCTCAAGAGATTATCCAGCCTCAGCCACTCTAGTGGTTGGGATTATAGGTGAGAGCAATTATGTCTGGCAAGAACTACTTTAGATAAAAAAAAAAAATTCTTATTGTAAAAGTCTGGTAGGCCCTGGCGTGGTGGCTCATGCCTGTAATCCCAACACTTTGGGAGGCTGAGATGGATGGATTGCTTGAGCTCAGGAGTTTGAGACCAGCCTGGGGAACATGGCGAAACTCCGTCTCTACTAAAAATACAAAAATTAGCCAGGCACGGTGGCGGGCACCTGTAATCCCAGCTACTTGGGAGGCTGAGTCAGGAGAATCGCTTGAGGCCGGGAAGTGGAGGTTGCAGTGAGCCAAGATCACACCACTGCACTCCTGCCTGGGCAACAGAGCAAGACTCTGTCTCAAAAAAAAAAAAAAGAGTTTTGGTTAGAAATTTTGATCAGAAATTTCCTAAGTAGTTCCATGTTGAGAGGGAGATTTGAACTCCAGAACTCTGAATTTCAAGTATCTTTTCCTGAACCCCATAATGATGCTTCGCCTACTTAAATTAAGCCAGGGCAAGTAACCAGTATGGTGAAAGGGAACAGACACAAGACTTGGGAGCTGGAAGACGTAGTGTCTAGTCCAGGCTTCATTTCATTACTCATCACATATTTTTAGTTAGGTCATCTTGGGAAGACTTTCTCTTAGATATTTTCCTTATCTATAAAGTGGACTAACAAAAATCTCTGCATGGTCTACTTCACGGAATTGTTGGAAGACCAAATCAGATAGTTTAAATAAATTGTATTCATTACTGAAAAGTGATGTGTTCATAAGAATAGCACAATCTTCTTTATATTGTGCTATTTATGTTCCTGTCTATCTCTCCTACAGAACCATTTTTTTAAATCTTGTTTTTTATTATACTTTAAGTTTTGGGTACAGGTGCACAACGTGCAGGTTTGTTACATATATATACATATGCCATGTTGGTGTGCTGCACCCATTAACTCATCATTTACATTAGGTATATCTCCTAATGCTATCTCTCCCCCCTCCCCCCACCCCACAACAGGCCCCAGTGTGTGATGGTCCCCTTCCTGTGTCCATGTGTTCTCATTGTTCAATTCCCACCTATGAGTGAGAATATGTGGTGTTTAGTTTTTTGTCCTTGCGATAGTTTGCTGAGAATGATGGTTTCCAGCTTCATCCATGTCCCTACAAAGGACATGAACTCATCCTTTTTTATCGCTGCATAGTATTCCATGGTGTATATGGGCCACATTTTCTTAATCCAGTCTATCGTTGTTGGACATTTGGGTTGGTTCCAAGTCTTTGCTATTGTGAATAGTGCCATAGTAAACATACGTGTGCATGTCTCTTTATAGCCACATGATTTATAATCCTTTGGGTATATACCCAGTAATGGGATGGCTGGGTCAAATGGTATTTCTAGTTCTAGATCCCTGAGGAATCGCCACACTGTCTTCCACAATGGTTGAACTAGTTTACAGTCCCACCAACAGTGTAAAAGTGTTCCTATTTCTCCACATCCTCTCCAGCACCTGTTGTTTCTTGACTTTTTAATGATCACCATTCTAACTGGCATGAGATGGTATCTCATTGTGGTTTTGATTTGCATTTCTCTGACGACCAGTGACAATGAGCATTTTTTCATGTGTTTTATGGCTGCATAAATGTCTTCTTTTGAGAAATGTCTGTTCATATCCTTTGCCCACTTTTTGATGGGGTTGTTTGTTTTTTTCTTGTAAATTTGTTTGAGTTCTTTGTAGATTCTGGATATTAGCCCTTTGTCAGATGAGTAGATTGCAAAAATTTTCTCCCATTCTGTAGGTTGCCTGTTCACTCTGATGGTAGTTTCTTTTGCTGTGCTCTTTAGTTTAATTAGATCCCATTTGTCAATTTTGGCTTTTGTTGCCATTGCTTTTGGTGTTTTAGACATGAAGTTCTCACCCATGCCTATGTCCTGAATGGTAGTGCCTAGGTTTTCTTCTAAGGTTTTTACGGTTTTAGGTCTAACATGTAAGTCTTTAATCCATCTTGAATTAATTTTTGTATAAGGTGTAAGGAAGGGGTCCAGTTTCAGCTTCCTACATATGGCTAGCCAGTTCTCCCAGACCATTTATTAAATAGGGAATCCTTTCCCCATTTCTTGTTTTTGTCAGGTTTGTCAAACATCAGATAGTTGTAGATATGTGGCATTATTTCTGAGGGCTCTGTTCTGTTCCATTGGTCTATATCTCTGTTTTGGTACCAGTACCATGCTGTTTTGGTTACTATAGCCTTGTAGTATAGTTTGAAGTCAGGTAGCGTGATGCCTCCAGCTTTGTTCTTTTGTCTTAAGATTGACTTGGCAATGCGGGCTTTTTTTTGGTTCCATATGAACTTTAAAGTAGTTTTTTCCAATTCTGTGAAGAAAGTCATTGGTAGCTTGATGGGGATGGCATTGAATCTATAAATTACCTTGGGCAGTATGGCCATTTTCATGATATTGATTCTTCCTACCCATGTGCATGGAATGCAGAACCATTTTTTAAGAGCAGTTTTGTTCTCCCCTGTACTCTAAAAATGCTTGGCATAAAGGCTTTGCTGAGTAGGTTATATTTTGCAATGACTAAGAGCTCTGACTCTGAAGTCCTAATGAGTTTTGTTTGAACCAAGATCTTGTCATTTGTGTTGGTGTGACCTTGGGAAAATTGTTTAAGTTTCAGTTTTCCCATCTTTGAAAGAGGAAATAATAGGATCCATCTTGGTAAGTCAGGAAGCTTGGGTTATGTGAGTAATCCATATCAAGGTTGTGGAAACAGAAAAGAGAGTGTAGTAGTTAATGTATCTATATCTGTATCTCTATATAAACATATTCTGCAGAAGTGCTTGGTGAAAGTATGATCCAGGGACTCAAATTATGATCTTGTTCTCCTCTTTTGATTTGCTTTTCTCTTAGTCTCTATTTTGCAAACAGGATTTGTCCACTTAGTAGAGAAGATGATGTTTCAGCCCTTGCTTGACATATCAAGTTCTCTAACTCAGGATTTAAATGATTTACCAATATAAAAAAATTGTGATGAACTAGTCCACTTGATTCTACTTGGTCATATTCTCACCCTGGATCAATAGCATGGTGTGATGAATGGGGTGCTTTTATTATTTAGACCCGGTCTTCTTGCCCACTCTACTGGTGGTGGCCATGGGGTACTAGAATTGGCAGTCCCACCACTATCATATGATTAGAGAATGGGAGGAGGAGTCTTCTAATGGGATGTGGTGGTACTGTAGGCTATGTTAACAGATAAAAGCAGCCAGTCTGCTACTTTCCTTATAGGACTGTTAAGAGAATTCAATGATAGAATTTTTTGTATCCCGGTCTGGAATATAGCAAGTTCTTACTAATATGATTATTTATTGGAAGGATGTTTGTGTCTAGGCATTTTGCAGAAAGTAGTCACTTTGTGAATTGTTTAAACTTCTGAATGAGTTTATTCTAAACATGTAAGAACGAGTTCTAGGAGGTCATATGGTAAGAGACAAAAGGCAAAGGAGCCATCCTTACTCTTCGTAGGAATTAGACTAGAAAAGGGCACTGGGGGTTAGAAAAGGAAGTCTATCTTTTCCAACTTGGGATTCCTCATAATAAGTAGTTATTTTTGGTGGCAGTCATAGAAGTATTCAGCCTTGGGTCTCTGCTGCCATTTCTGACTTCGCTTCAGAGTCAGAAGGTCAGTCTGAAACAGGATTAAAGTGACAGGAGACACTGTCTCCTCCCTGGTTTCTTTTCTTCCTGTTGGTCAGGCTGAGACCCCTAGACTTTTGTCTTTTTGTCTCTCCAGGCTTGGATTTTTCTTAGTTTTGACTTTTTCTTGTAGTCTGACTCAGATCGTGTTAAGCTGGAGCCCAATGTTAATACTTAATGAGAAATGTAATTTAGTTCAGCCTCTTTGTATGTGGCGCATTGTTGAGACTAAAAAAACTGAAGAAAAAAGAAAAGAAAAAGAAATCCAGGTTGAACCTTTTGACTTGGAACCATGGAAACACTCTTCTTGTTTAAGCACCATCAACTTAAAGATGAGACTTCCAACTGGCATCCATCATCACAGCAAGCAGGCAAATCTATTGAAATAAACCCAATTACTTTTTTCTTAAAGACAGACATCAGGAAACATAACAAATCATATGCAACAGGATATATTTTTGTGGTAATTTTCCTTAATTATAAACAACATTTTGATATACTTGTCTCTAAGGCATCTATGAGAAAGAGTTCAAGTGAATAAATAGTTTCTGCATTTTATGATGTGATTTTAGTTCCTTTACCTTGGCTGCTTAAGGATGACGGATTAATCTGATATTCCTGAAAATAAGAAATATCTATATTTCCGTGATCACTGAAAGTTCACATTGGATTATAAACTCAGATAGAACTGACCTGAGGCTTATCAGAACTGAAGCAAAGGAAGCGCATGAGAACAGAGAAGATTTAATCAGAAAGAAAATTCTGCTTCAGAAACTGTCTTTGCCCCACCAAAGTCTTTTGAGTTTAGGAGGAAGGAGGACAGGGGATGAGAAAGAGAAATAAGGATGATTTCAAATGTTATTTAAAAAATAGCACCCCCTCCACAACTTCCCTTTCCAGTTAGGTTCAATAAAAAGTAATCCAGCACATTCCTCGGACATCTCCTGTTTATGTTCTTGAAGCAGGTGGACTAATGGAGACGTCCCCCTCCACTGGGTAATAATGCCCAACAATCACATTTCATGTTTTATTTGCTATGCTTTTGCAGCTGACTTGCTTTCCCCGGCTCTGTAACTTAGCTTCTTTATTTATGGATGTAATTTTTATCTCCTCTTTTCCTAATGGGGATGTTTGGAGAACTGAGGGAACAGTTATGAAAACAACTCTGTAGGGCAAATAACCAAGCCTGTGGCAGTGCAGTGCTATCCTGAACTCCCAACCCATTTTGGAGTTGATGTGCTACTGGGGCCGAAGGACATGCCCATCGCCCTGTTCTGATACTATTCAGGGCAGACAGATGTGGGCATAGAAGCTGTTGCTATTGGAGGATTTTTCTGCTCAAGCAGAATGATGCGCTGTAGCTTTAATTTTAGCAAGAAAGATGATGGTTACTGCTCTAATGCCTCTGATTAAGGTCAGCAGCAACACTGCTTGAGAACAATTAAGATTGCTTTAAAAAATCTATTTTTTTCTATCTTGAAAGTTGGGGGATACCAGAAGGAAATGTGTTATGTCTGTACGGATTGTATCAGGTATCTATTGCTGTGTGGCATACCATCCCAAAACATAGTGGCTGAAAACAACAACCGCTTATTTACTTAAAGCTTTTGCAATTTGGGCAGGGCTGACCTGGGAGGCCCATCTCTGCTTCAGGTGATATTGGCTGGATGCACATATGTGTTTGTGGTCAGCTGGCTGGTTCTGGTGGTCTCAGAAATTGGGGCTGTCAGCCAAGGTAGCTTGGTTCTTTTCCTCATGGTTCCCCAACAGGATAGCCTGGGATTCTTAGATTGCATTTGCAGCTCTCCAACTATGTAAAACTGAACCCCCTTGCCTTGACCATTTTGTGAACTTCCAGGGGATGTGTCACAAATGTTCTCAGATAAGATTCTTCTGTTGAAACTGTGCTTCTCTGTCTGCTATTGCAATTTCTGCCTGCCCCTGCCTGTCTCCCAGCATGGCAGAGTTGCCATTGCAGCTGTCTCTTGCTGCAACAGAGCATTGGACCCACGTGTTCCCAAAGCAGTGTGGCTCTCTGGGGCAAGGTGGGAGCACTGCTCCTCTCTCCTTTGGACGGTGCTGTGTTGGAGGGGGGCCCCAGGACTGCTTGCATCCTCATTTTGTTTACCTTTCTCCACGCTTTAAAGCGCCATACTGAACTTAATCCAATGACATTTTATTCAGTTGAGCCCATCATGCCACATTCTCTCTATTTTTAGGGTGAATTCTCCCAAGAATCCTGATTTGCTAGACAGGCCTAGATATAACTGATCCTCATTTAGCTCTTCAGCCAGGACCCCTCCTTCCCTCATCATCCCTCTCTTGAACCAGCACTGTTATCAAGCAAAGTTTCTTTCGTTTCAAAGGTGAAGAAACTAAGTTAAGGAAATGGGAAATTGAACTTCTTGATTTATGCAGTGGCTGCAGGTTAGTGAGATTCCAGGGCTCTTATTTAATCCATCCCTCTGTTGGCTAATCCTCCTTATCCTAAGGAATCAAAGATATCCTGTGGGGGTAGCAATGAGAGACTCCATATGGTGTTCTGCTCTTTCTCACCCTTTTTAATTTGGCTCATTGTTCAATCTTAATTTGCAATTGTCACAGCTGCGATTACATTTCTGACGTTCCACCAACTCCAAAAACCCTTGAATCTGAACCCTTGGTGGTTTTAATTTTATTTTTGTTGAGAAAGGTTATGTTGTCACAATGGATAAAGCTAGCACTTCAGCAAGGGAAAACATTTTTTTTGGGGGGGATAAATATAATTCTAATTTAGTATTAAGCCTTAGAATGGGCTGCAACTGTGGAACCTCAAGTGCAGGGGAGTTGACAACTCAGCCATAATCAAGCTAACTGAATTGGACAGAGCAATGTGAGACATAATTAGCAATTCCGTTCAGTGAGCTGTCTCCTGAAAAACTTAAAATACCTTCCCTGCCTCATGCATATTCAGTGCCTCATTTGCTATTGTTTTTATCCAACAGGTTGAAATTCAAAAGGGAAAAATTCTGAGTTGTCTGTCTCACTTTCATCCTCCACATTCTCCTCTCTTTTCAGCGACCCCCTCCCTCAAGCCAGTCCCATTTCAATACAGCAGGTCACTCCAATGCCAACTGCACATTGACAAATACAAAATATTCTGAGTGCGGTTTTTTTCTCATGTTTGTATCTTTTTCAACACTTCTACTCATTTAGATAAACAGAACAAGTATGCTTGCCCTGGAGAATTAGAGCCACTTGATTGTGTGATCAGGCTTCCGAAGGCACATTGTTAGAGTCAGGAATCCTTTCCTTCACATGATTGCTGGGCTTTGAGTAGGTTTGTGACGAACTGGAGATTGATTGATGATCCCAGGCTTTTCCTCCTGATCTCTGTTCACCTTGATGGGTTCGCTTTCACTCTGCTTGATGTTCCAGGCAAGTTGGGCGTTTGTCTGTAGATGTGCAGTGAAATCTCAGAGGCAGTGAGAGGGGAGGAAAGAAAAATCAAATATATTACCCTGCGTTCATTGCATCCCCTGGTTAGCTGAGCCTAGAAGTTCTACATTAGAAGCCTGTCTGCTTGGTGCCCAAAATGTGGTGGGTGTGACCACTCTGGAAGGACTTTCCAGGAATTACTAGTTGTTTGGAGAGGCAGTGCTATAGAGTGAAAAGCAACAGTGAGTTGGAACTGGTGTCAAATCCTAGTTTTGTGCTTACTAGCTGTATGATAACTGTCTTAGACTGTTTGAGCTGCTATCATAAATTACTACAGACTGGGTGGCTTAAACAAAATAAATTTATTTCTTATGGTTCTAGAGGCTGGCAAGTTCCAGATCAAGGTGCAAGTAGATCTGGTGTCTCATGAGGGTCTGCTTTCTGGTTTGCAAATGGTCATCTTTTCATCGTGTCCTTATGTGGTAGAGAGCAGAGAGAGGGAGCAAGCTCTAGTGTTTCTTCTTCTAAGGGCAATAATCCCATTCATGAGGGTTCTACCCTCACGACCTAATTATCTTCCAGAGTCTCCACCTCCTAATACTATCACATTGAAGGGTAAGAGTTCAACACAGGAATTTTAATTTAATTTTAAGACGTAAACGTTTAGTCTGTAACATTGACCAAATAAAACTTTACCTCCCTAATCATCAAGTGCTTCATCTGTAAAATGGAAATAATAACAATACCATGTGTGGATATTATTGAGGCTTAAATAAGATAATGTATAGGGAAAATCTAGCTGAGTGGCTGGCACATCGTTGGTGCTCTACAATCATGCTCTTCCTTTTAAAAATTCCTCAGCTTCCTCATCTTCGTCTTTCTTTTCCTTTTGTTTCTTTTTAAAACTATGTTTTGCAATATTGTTTTAGGAAATATAAAATATGCTAAAAATTCGCAAAATTACTCAGGACTTTCAATCTCTTTTTCTACAAACCTCCTTTCAAAAGACACATTCTAGCAATTAGTAAATGCTGATTTAAGTTGTATCATCTTTCCCTTTTCCTATTAATGTCTGCTAGAGGTGACTGGCCAAAGGCGTAAAGTTGAGTTAAATGAGAAATTAAATATTTTTTCTCATCCTAAATTCCTGGAAGCATCACCATATTTCCTCACTTCAAAATAGCCTCCCTCAGATTTTAGCTTTTTCATTTAGGGAGCATTAGGATAAGAAAAAATTATGTTAAAATTTTCAGTTTGCTGACTTAGCTTGGATGCCAAAGGTTTGATTTTTGCATGATTTTAAAAAGTGGAAAGTAAGATGTTAAGGCATACTCAGTCTTGTAAATATTTTAGAGGAAGCATATACTCTGAAAGAATTCCTGTATCAAATATGATGATAGTTATGCTAGAGACTTTCAAGAGGAAATACTAGAAGGAGAAGGGTCTCTAGTATTATACTTTAGAGGAAGGGAGTTGGGAACTTGGTCCTTTTCAACGTTAAATTTGCTATAGTACGTTGACATCTGAATGAGTTCACAAGACAAGAAACAAATGCAAGGACTGAATTAAGTAGAAGAATTCCACCCCTGACTCCCTCCTGAAAGCCAATAGATCTTATTATATGTATCATACCATTTGGCAGGTTATTTAGCACTTCATTGATTACCATCGCACACTGTGCTCTAATTGTTTCCCAAGTAAAAGTCTTGCTTCTTTCAAAATATTGTAAAATACTCGAAAGAAAAGGTCATATCACATACTTATTTTATGTGGCTTCCCACAGGTCCTAGCCCATTCTACACATGCATTAAGTGAAAAAGAAATTCTTGCAAATTGGAGACAAAATGAGAAAAAATGAATCTACGAAACTTCCTTCTATTTACAATATCCATTCATTTTTGTGAATGAGCCAAGACTGTGACCCACCATGCTCACAAATAGAAAGGGATGTACAGGAGGTTAGAAGAGATGAAGGCCAGAAGAAAAGCCTTTGAAATGAATATGTTGAACTCCATCAATGGAAAGAGATGGAGTATGGGGTGATGATGGAGAGATAGGGAAAGGTAGAAGAGAATCGGTGGTTGCTCAGCTTCCATGGAGAGAATTAAGACCATAATCAAGTTCCAAAACAGTTTCTATTTCCTAAGGGGGAACAAGATAGGGAATATTCTAGAAATCATGACTCCCTTGATGGAACAACCTTAGTTAGGTCTTCTGGATACCCTCCTGTGTCTCTCATGCAGGAGCTTGACCAGAAATTCCTAGTGGAGAACTGAGGAAGCCAGTACTGTGAAGAATGGGGACAAAATAGCATCTGGATGTTTGAAGCTTAGGGCTTGCACGCTATTAACAGTGAAAAATACCATCCTTTGCCTCCTTGAGCAAAAATCCCTAGAGTTTAGAAAGTAATTAATCTGGTGTTTTTACTTTAACCCCAGTAGAAGCCTAAATCCTGAAAAGTCTCTGCAAAAAGTATATTTTGTTGACAGATTATTGTGTAGGGTATAACCTCCCACAAAAATCTTGTCTAAATCCACCAGAATGGCTACAATGAATGATACTGTATCAAAGTCGTGGCTATATTTGCTGCATTGCCTTCGATTTTTTTTTTTTGCTTCTTTCCCTCTCACACTTTTTTTCTAAAGCAGCGAGTCTATTGAGAAATCTTATTAAAAATCACAAACTGAACAGCACGCTTTTTTTTTTTTTTTTTTTGCGAGCCAGGAACAGATTTTAAATGACAAAAAAAAACTCCTTTAATCTTTTTGTAACATCTTGACAGTTGTGCCAGAAGATGTCTGCTTCTGCCTTCAAACTATAATTGCTTTTGGTCTGAAATAATTCATTTCCCACTCTTTTTCCTCTTCTAGAAAACCTTGCCCTTTCAGCTGGATGTTTTTCCTTAATTTTGTGGCTACTTTTTTTGGAGGGCAATGGGAAGGGTTAGGGAGCCAGGAGGCTAAGGAGACCAGAATGAATGTCATAACACACACATTTTGTGAAGGTGTAATGTAGAATAAAGAGAGGATCCGTGAGCCAAGGAATGAAAAAATAACACATTTTGTCATAACAATGAGGTTAACCATCACGGTTTTTGAATATCTAGTGTCATCAAAGGTATTTGACCTTTTAAAATCCATCAGAGCATGCTTCTATTTGCTTTGTTTTCAATAACTCAAGTGCTCAAGTATGATAGTTGAAATCTTTTTTAGAAGCCAGTATCTTAAAGATCCCAAATCTTGCGTGTTCTCCAAAGAATTATTTTAAAAACATTGGAATAAAAGCATCATTAAATTTCCATAAAATCTGCATTTGTGGATTCTTTAGCATAGAACACTTCTGTCTATAGTATACACTTTATGGGAACTCGAAATAGGTGATCTCAGCAACAGGGAGAACTTCGTGAGATAGGGAGTTTAGGCATCCATGAGAATCCGCAACTGAAAAGTAGCATGGTACATCCTTCTAACCTCTAGGCTCAAGTCTTGAATCATGAAGAATAGGAAAGGAAAGATATGACAGGAAAAAAGAGGATGTGAAAGAGAGACAGGTTGATCATCATGCAATGCATGATGTACAGATCATACGGACTTCTTGAAGGGCAGTGTACATATTCCCCACCTATTTCTGTGATTTTCCCAAACCAGTTTTTGTGAAGGTAAGTGTAGTGAACTCTTTTATGACTCAGTTTTATGAGTGATTTTGGTTTGTTTGCATCCATCATCATTAGAGCCCAGAAGAGGACCATGACAATGCATGTTGGTGGTGGTGGTGGTTGGATAGGGGGCTGGAGGGGGATGATGAAATTTGCTGAATGTGAATGGAGATTTTTCTAGCAGAACATCTTCTTTCCTTTTCTAACTGCTTGAGAAAATAGGAAATGCATGAATAAAAAGAGAAAAAAGGGAAACTCAAGACTCTGTTGCAGTACTTCTTGGAAACTGGATTAGGCACACTGTTGCTAATCTAGTTTCCAACAAGTACTGTGACAGAGGTTTGAGATTCCTACTTTCCCTGGATGCTACTTAGCTATTGAGGCCCAGAATGGAAATGGTGCATTGCTCTGTAGGCAGGAACTAAGGTGCGTTTGGAGAAGCAAGGTTTCTTCTTTTTAAGGGAAAGAGAGGTTAAAAATTAACATGCATTAAGTACTTACTATGAGCCAGGCATAGTGCTTGATGCTCCCTGTAGCATGTGGCTGGGCTTCTGTCCCAGTCCTCAGGAAGGCTAGGTCGAGAGAACCAATTATCTTAAAAGCAAATTCAAAGTTTATGTTGTATATTTTTATGGTGTCTTAGGAGTTTCCCAGTGGATGAGAACAAAAATTCAATCTTTGCTAGCTGGGTCTCAGACGGACAAGTACAACAATTTTTTTTCTTTTGGGTTTTTTTTTCCTTAGGTCATATCTATGATAGGCATCACAACCATTACTCATTGCCTAGGAGTAGACTTTTTGTTTCTGTCTCCTCAATTCAGGACCTGAGATGTCTTTTTCATTTCTCCTAAGTTGTTATTTAATGTTATCTGTCCTTCTTGGAATATGGGGTCTGTTTAGTCTTCATAGTCTTATTTCCAGGACTCTCACGACACTATGTTATTTCTCTTTCTTTTTCTTTTCTTTTCTTTCTTATTTATTTTTATTTTTTTAATTGAGACAGGGTCTCGCTCTGTCACCCAGGCAGTGGTGCGATCTCGGCTCACTGCAGCCTCGATCTCCTGGGCTCAAGGCATCCTATCAATGTCATTTCTAATTCCATTCTTCCTTCTTAGGAGCATGCCTCAGATCTATTCCAATCTTCTAGGATTCAAGCAGTTTTGTGAAAAACTAATGATCTTTTTGTTATTAAGAGGTCTGGTGTTCCTGGGGGATCGGTTTCCTCTTAAGACCATCTTATTTCTTTTTCTTTTATTATTATTATTATTATACTTTAAGTTTTAGGGTACATGTGCACAATGTGCAGGTTTGTTACATATGTATCCATGTGCCATGTTGGTGTGCTGCACCCATTAACTCGCAATTTAGCATTAGGTATATCTCCTAATGCTGTCCCTCCCCCCTCCCCCCACCGCACAAAAGTCCCTCCCCCCTCCCCCCACCCCATAACAGTGTGATGTTCCCCTTCCTGTGTCCATGTGTTCTCGTTGTTCAATTCCCACCTATGAGTGAGAACATGCGGTGTTTGGTTTTTTGTCCTTGCGATAGTTTGCTAAGAATGATGGTTTCCAGTTTCATCCATGTCCCTACAAAGGACATGAACTCATCATTTTTTATGGCCACATAGTATTCCATGGTGTATATGTGCCACATTTTCTTAATCCAGTCTATGGTTGTTGGACATTTGGGTTGGATCCAAGTCTTTCCTATTGTGAATAGTGCCGCAATAAACATACGTGTGCATGTGTCTTTATAGCAGCATGATTTAGAGTCCTTTGGGTATATACCCAGTAATGGGATGGCTGGGTCAAATGTTATTTCTAGTTCTAGATCCCTGAGGAATCGCCACACTGACTTCCACAGTGGTTGAACTAGTTTACCATCCCACCAACAGTGTGAAAGTGTTCCTATTTCTCCACATCCTATCCAGCACCTGTTGTTTCCTGACTTTTTAATGATGGCCATTCTAACTGGTGTGAGATGGTATCTCATTGTGGTTTTGATTTGCATTTCTCTGACGACCAGTGATAATGAGCATTTTTTCATGTGTTTTTTGGCTGCATAAATGTCTTCTTTTGAGAAGTGCCTGTTCATGTCCTTTGCCCACTTTTTGATGGGGTTGTTTGTTTTTTTCTTGTAAATTTGTTTGTGTTCATTGTAGATTCTGGACATTAGCCCTTTGTCAGATGAGTAGATCACAAAAATTTTCTCCCATTTTGTAGGTTGCCTGTTCACTGTGATGGTAGTTTCTTTTGCTGTGCAGAAGCTCTTTAGTTTAATTAGATCCCATTTGTCAATTCTGGCTTTTGTTGCCATTGCTTTTGATGTTTGAGACATGAAGTCCTTGCCCATTCCTAGGTCCTGAATGGTATTACCTAGGTTTTCTTCTAGGGTTTTTATGGTTTTAGGTCTGACATGTAAGTCTTTAATCCATCTTGAATTAATTTTTGTATAAGGTGTAAGGAAGGGATCCAGTTTCAGCTTTCTACATATGGCTAGCCAGTTTTCCCAACACCATTTATTAAATAGGGAATCCTTTCCCCATTTCTTGTTTTTGTCAGGTTTGTCAAAGATCAGATAGTTGTAGATATGTGGCATTATTTCTGAGGGCTCCATTCTGTTCCATTGATCTATGTCTCTGTTTTGGTACCAGTACCATGCTGTTTTGGTTACTGTAGCCTTGTAGTATAGTTTGAAGTCAGGTAGCATGGTGCCTCCAGCTTTGTTCTTTTGGCTTAGGATTGACTTGGTGATGCAGGCTCTTTTTTGGTTCCATATGAACTTTAATGTAGTTTTTTCCAATTCTGTGAAGAAAGTCATTGGTAACTTGATGGAGATGGCATTGAATCTATAAATCACCTTGGGCAGTATGGCCATTTTCACGATATTGATTCTTCCAACCCATGAACATGGAATGTTCTTCCATTTGTTTATATCCTCTTTTATTTCATTGAGCTGTGGTTTGTAGTTCTCCTTGAAGAGATCCTTCACATCCCTTGTAAGTTGGATTCCTAGGTATTTTATTCTCTTTGAAGCAATTGTGAATGGGAGTTCACTCATGATTTGGCTCTCTGTTTGTCTGTTATTGGTGTACAAGAATGCTTGTGATTTTTGTACATTGATTTTGTATCCTGAGACTTTGCTGAAGTTGCTTATCAGCTTGAGGAGATTTTGGGCCGAGACAATGGGGTTTTCTAGATATACAATCATGTCATCTGCAAACAGGGACAATTTGACTTCCTCTTTTCCGAATTGAATGCCCTTTATTTCCTTCTCCTGCCTGATTGCCCTGGCCAGAACTTCCAACACTATGTTGAACAGGAGTGGTGAGAGAGGGCATCCCTGTCTTGTGCCAGTTTTCAAAGGGAATGCTTCCAGTTTTTGCCCATTCAGTATGATATTGGCTGTGGGTTTGTCATAGATAGCTCTTATTATTTTGAGATACATCCCATCAATACCTAATTTATTGAGAGTTTTTAGCATGAAGGGTTGCTGAATTTTGCAGAAGGCCTTTTCTGCATCTGTTGAGATAATCTGGTGGTATTTGTCTTTGGTTCTGTTTATATGCTGGATTACATTTATTGATTTGCGTATGTTGAACCAGCCTTGCATCCCAAGGATGAAGCCCACTTGATAATGTTGTATAAGCTTTTTGATGTGCTGCTGGATTCGGTTTGCCAGTATTTTATTGAGGACTTTTGCATCAATGTTCATCAAGGATTTTGGTCTGAAATTCTCTTTTTTGGTTGTGTCTCTGTCAGGCTTTGGTATCTGGATGATGCTGGCCTCATAAAATGTGTGAGGGAGCATTCCCTCTTTTTCTATTGATTGGAATAGTTTCAGAAGGAATGGTACCAGTTCCTCCTTGTACCTCTGGTAGAATTCAGCTGTGAATCCATCAGGTCCTGGACTCTTTTTGGTTGGTAAGCTATTGATTATTGCCACAATTTCAGAGCCTGTTATTGGTCTATTCAGAGATTCAACTTCTTCCTGGTTTAGTCTTGGGAGGGTGTATGTGTTGAGGAATTTATCCATTTCTTCTATATTTTCTGGTTTATTTGTGTACAGGTGTTTGTAGTATTCTCTGACGGTAGATTGTATTTCTCTGGGATCGGTGGTGATACCCTTTTATCATTTTTTATTGCATCTATTTGATTCTTCTCTCTTTTCTTCTTTATTAGTCTTGCTAGCGGTCTATCAATTTTGTTGATCTTTTCAAAAAACCAGCTCCTGGATTCATTAACTTTTTGAAGGGTTTTTTGTGTCTCTATTTCCTTCAGTTCTGCTCTGATTCTAGTTATTTTTTGCCTTCTGCTAGCTTTTGAATGTGTTTGCTCTTGCTTTTCTAGTTCTTTTAATTGTGATGTTTGGGTGCCAATTTTGGATCTTTCCTGCTTTCTCTTGTGGGCATTTAGTGCTATAAATTTCCCTCTACACACTGCTTTGAATGTGTCCCAGAGATTCTGGTATGTTGTGTCTTTGTTCTCGTTGGTTTCAAAGAACATTTTTATTTCTGCCTTCATTTCGTTATGTACCCTGTAGTCATTCAGGAGCAGGTTGTTCAGTTTCCATGTAGTTGAGCGGTTTTGAGTGAGTTTCTTAATCCTGAGTTCTAGTTTGATTGCACTGTGGTCTGAGAGACAGTTTGTTATAATTTCTGTTCTTTTACATTTGTTGAGGAGAGCTTTACTTCCAACTATGTGGTCAATTTTGGAATAGGTGTGGTGTGGTGCTGAAAAAGTTGATTTGGGGTGGAGAGTTCTGTAGATGTCTATTAGGTCCACTCGGTGCAGAGCTGAATTCAATTCCTGGGTATCCTTGTTAACTTTCTCTCATCGATCTGTCTAATGTTGTCAGTGGGGTGTTAAAGTCTCCCATTATTATTATGTGGTAGTCTAAGTCTCTTTGTAGGTCACTCAGGACTTGCTTTATGAATCTGGGTGCTCCTGTATTGGGTGCATATATATTTAGGATAGTTAGCTCTTCTTGTTGAATTGATCCCTTTACCATTATGTAATGGCCTTCTTTGTCTCTTTTGATCTTTGTTGGTTTAAGGTCTATTTTATCAGAGACTAGGATTGCAACCCCTGCCTTTTTTGTTTTCCATTTACTTGTTAGATCTTCCTCCATCCCTTTATTTTGAGCCTATGTGTGTCTCTGCACGTGAGATGGGTTTCCTGAATACAGCACATTGATGGATCTTGACTCCTTATCCAATTTGCCAGTCTGTGTCTTTTAATTGGAGCATTTAGCCCATTTACATTTAAAGTTAATATTGTTATGTGTGAATCTGATCCTGTCATTATGTTAGCTGGTTATTTTGCCTGTTAGTTGACACAGTTTCTTCCTAGCCTCGATGGTCTTTACAATTTGGCATGTTTTTGCAGCGGCTGGTACCGGTTGTTCCTTTCCATGTTTAGTGCTTCCTTCAGGAGCTCTTTTAGGGCAGGCCTGGTGGTGACAAAATCACTCATCATTTGCTTGTCTGTAAAGGATTTTATTTCTCCTTCACTTATGAAGCTTAGTTTGGCTGGATATGAAATTCTGGGTTGAAAATTCTTTTCTTTAAGAATGTTGAATATCGGCCCCCACTCTCTTCTGGCTTGTAGAGTTTCTGCCAAGAGATCAACTGTTAGTCTGATGGGCTTCCTTTTGTGGGTAACCTGACCCTTCTCTCTGGCTGCCCTTAACATTTTTTCCTTCATTTCAACTTTGGTGAATGTGACAATTATGTGTCTTGGAGTTGCTCTTCTCGAAGAGTATCTTTGTGACATTCTCTGTATTTCCTGAATCTGAATGTTGGCCTGCCTTGCTAGATTGGGGAAGTTCTCCTGGATAATATCTTGCAGAGTGTTTTCCAACTGGGTTCCATTCTCCTCGTCACTTTCAGGTATACCAATCAGATGTAGATTTGGTCTTTCCACGTAGTCCCATATTTCTTGGAGGCTTTGTTCATTTCTTTTTATTCTTTTTTCTCTAAACTTCCCTTCTCGCTTCATTTCATTCATTTCATTTTCCGTCACTGATACCCTTTCTTCCAGTTGATTGCATCAGCTACTGAGGCTTCTGCAGTCTTCACGTAGTTCTTGAAACTTGGCTTTCAGCTCCATCAGCTCCTTTAAGCACTTCTCTGCATTGGTTATTTTAGTTAAATATTCGTCTAATTTTTTTTCAAAGTTTTTAACTTCTTTGCCATTGGTTTGAATTTCCTCCTGTAGATGGGAGTAGTTTGATCGTCTGAAGCCTTCTTCTCTTAACTCATCAAAGTCATTCTCCGTCCAGCTTTGTTCTGTTGCTGGTGAGGAACTGTGTTCCTTTGGAGGAGGAGAGGAGCTCTGCTTTTTAGAGTTTCCAGTTTTTCTGCTCTGTTTTCTCCCCATCTTTGTGGTTTTTTCTACTTTTGGTCTTTGATGATGGTGATGTACATGTGGGTTTTTGGTGTGGATGTCCTTTCTGTTTGTTAGTTTTCCTTCTACCAGACAGGACCCTCAGCTGCAGGTCCGTTGGAGTTTGCTAGAGGTCCACTCCAGACCCTGTTTGGCTGGGTGATAGCAGCGGTGGCTGCAGAACAGCGGATTTTCGTGAACCACAATTTCAGCTGTCTGATCGTTCCTCTGGAGGTTTTGTTTCAGAGGAGTATCCGGCTGAGTGAGGTGTCAGTCTGTCCCTACGGGGGGTGCCTCCCAGTTAGGCTGCTTGGGGGTCAGGGTCCCACTTTAGGAGGCAGTCTGCCCATTCTCAGATCTCCAGCTGCGTGCTGGGAGAACCACTACTCTCTTCAAAGCTGTCAGACAGGGACATTTAAGTCTGCAGAGGTTACTGCTGACTTTTTGTTTGTCTGTGCCCTGCCCCCAGAGGTGGAGCCTACAGAGGCAGGCAGGCCTCCTTGAGCTTTGGTGGGCTCCACCCAGTTGGAGCTTCCTGGCTGCTTTGTTTACTTAAGCAAGCCTGGGCAATGGCAGGTGCCCCTCTCCCAGCCTTGCTGCCACCTCGCAGCTTGATCTCAGACTGCTGTGCTAGCAATCAGCAAGACTCCGTGGGCGTAGGGCCCTCCAAGCCAGGTGCGGGACACAGTCTCCTGGTGTGCCGTTTTCCAAGCCCGTTGGAAAAGCACAGTATTAGGGTGGGAGTCACCTGATTTTCCAGGTGCCGTCTGTCACCCCTTTCTTTGACTTGGAAAGGGAACTCCCTGGCCCCTTGTGCTTCCCGAGTGAGGCAATGCCTCGCCCTGCCTGGGCTCATGCACGGTGCGCTGCACGGACTGTCCTGCACCCACTGTTTGGCACTCCCTAGTGAGGTGAACCCAGTGTCTTAAATGGAAATGCAGAAATCACCCGTCTTCTGCATCGCTCGTGCTGGGAGCTGTAGACCGGAGCTGTTCCTATTCAGCCATCTTGGCTCCACCCCTCCAAGATCATCTTATTTTATCCTCATAATAGCTTTGTGGCTAGGCGCAGTGGCTTATGCATATAATCCCAGCACTTTGGAAGGCCAAGAGGGGAGGATTGCTTGAGGCCAGGATAACAGTAAGAGCTGGGTAACATAGTGAGACCCTGTCCTACAAAAACAACATAGTGAGACCCTGTCTCTACAAAAATAAAAAATAGGCTGGGCATGTTGGGGCATGCCTATAGTCCTAGCTACTCAGGTAGCTGAGGTGGAGGGATTATTTGAGCCCAGGAGTTTGAGGCGGAAGTGAGCTTTGATAGCACCATTGCATTCCATCCTGAATAACAGCAAGACCCTGTCTCAAAAAAAAAAAAAAAAAAAAAAAAACACAAAGCTTTGCAAGGTAAGTAATACCATCTTTATTTTACAAATGAGGAAACTAAGATCCAGAAAGCTAGGTAACTTGCTTAAATCACATCATTAGTAAATGGTAGAGCCAGAAGTTAAACGCTGTTATGTTCAAATCTGATAGATCTGTCTATCTTTCTGCTGCACAGGATCTCTTAAAGAGTAACATTTATTGAATGCCTACTAATGGGTCCAGTACTATGCCAAGGCTTCTGTGCTGAGAAATTCTAAAAGGGAGTTGGCATAAAAGTTGAAGACGATTGGCTTCCTGAAATACTATGATGAGAGAGATTCTGTGGTCCTATCTACACTCAAGAGGGAAGGATGCTGGGATTGATTATTAATGTCTTTTATGGGAACATGATAGGGTGGCCTTGCCAATTTTTCATAGTAGTTAACTATGACTTGCAGAGTTACCCAATAACAGAGGCAGAATGACATGGCATTTAAAAGCTAGATTTTGGATATCTATAGACCTGATTCAAGTCTTGAATCCACGGTATACTTAACTGTGGTGTACTCAAGCTGAGTCTCTGTTATTTCCTTCTATAAATGAGGATGATAATAGTATCTACTTCACAGTTATTGTGAAACTTAAATGAGACAATTCACTTAAAAGCACATAATGCAATGCTTGGCATATTGGGTCTTCAGGAAATGTTACCTATTAGAAATAAAAGTCATGAGAATGGAAGTTTACCTTGTTAGACCATTTACTATTTTTTATTTTTGTTTCTCTAATCTTAGAGTCGTTAACTCTCTAAGAATATCTAGTTGACATATTTTTCACAGTGACATAAAAGAGTAATTATTTTCTCATTTGTTTCCCTGACAGCTTTCTCTTCACTTCCTTAAGATTAGAAGTTCTAATTTGGCTAATTGATTCAGTTAATAATGAACACCAAATTCTGAATAGGAGATCAGTAAGAAGGGTTCTATAAAACCACTGATAAAGGTGTGATGCATTAAAAACGTCAGAATAGGTGTAATAATTTTAAGGGGCTGTGGTGGGATGCAGGGGTATAGAAAATCCTAATATCTGTGTTTTGAATAAAGGTGATATTTCTTTTGCACAATTTCTCCGTCTATGTTTCAGTCTTGTGAGATAAGAGGAATATGAAGGGGATTGAGGAGGGGCTGAATCTGAGAAGTGTAGCCACAAACCACTGTTTCTTGTCCCAGTTCCATTAGCACCATATAGTCAAGTGCTTTGGTACTGTGAGTGTACTTCGGTAGCTTGTAATTGCCCTGTGCTTCAGTCAAGAGATGGGTAATTGCTCCTATGGGCCATGGATTTCCTGCTAGCAGCATCTGATTGAAACAAGCCATTTATTGTGGTTAAAAACCCCAGACTTGCTCCAGTGTTTACAGATAAACCTTCTGTGCAACAGTCATTTATTCTACTCAGCCATCCATATATCAAAAATATTACACACTACCCCCCTCCTTTTTTCTTGAAGACAGATCAACTGTTCTTTTCAGTTTGATTAAATCTCAGTATGTAGTGTTGATGTGCCAACTCTTTTATCTTGTAGCTTATGTTTTAAATAAAGTTGCATTTCTTTAGACTTAAGTTCTATTCTATTTTGGGGACAGTTGTTAATAGCCACACTCCACACTACTGTAGTTGTAGTCAGGTACTTTTGCAAAATTGTCTTTTCTTTTTTCTGTTCCTCCAGTGAGACAAATACATATATTATAATACTCATGTGCCTGTTGATGCCCTCATGACTTGGATAGTAGCAAAGGTAAGCCATTTATTCCTTAGCAATTATGAGCCTTTAGGTTTCTGGTAAGATGAAAGAGAACTGTGTGTTTTCTAATTTTAATGACAACTGCATTTGCAATGTATACAATCTATGATCCTCCATAATAACACAAGGTAGATGACACTCTGCCCATATTCAATTTTTATCGAGGTTCTTATTCATCCACCTCTACATTTCCATTAAAATTAGGTTTTGGCCAGGCGCGGTGGCTCACGCCTGTAATCTCAGCACTTTGGGAGGCTGAGGCGGGTGGGTCACGAGGTCAAGAGACTGAGACCATCCTGGCAACATGGTGAAACCATGTCTCTACTAAAAATACAAAAATCAGCTGGGTGTGGTGGCACATGCCTGTAGTCCCAGCTACTCAGGAGGTTGAGGCAGGAGAATCACTTGAACCTGGGAGAAGGAGGTTGCAGTGAGCTGAGATCGTAACACTGCACTCCAGCCTGGTGACAGAGCAAGATTCCGTCTCAAAAAAAAAAAAAAAAAAAAAAGAAATTAGGTTTTAGGGGCTGAATGAGCAGTTCGATGTCTACATATGATTCAAACCTGTGCAGTTGATCTTGAGATTTGGTTGAATTTAATTTAATTTCTCTGTTTTTGAATAGTAACATTGATAACCATCTTTCACTTGCTTCCTTCATTCTTGTGTCAAGAACAAAGGAATGGTTAGAGATAAACTGGTTAGGGATAAACGTTCAGGGATAAACTGGGAATTCCCTGGACTTGGGAAATCAGAAACTTGGTCATTTCCCACCACATCCCCCTTTTAAACTTCCCTGCCAAACCTGTATACTTGGTTGGAGTTCATGAGTAATGTATGTTCTTTCTATAAGAATGAGTAGGATTGTCTGGTAACGTTAACATTTCCGTGTAAGTTCTATAGGTTGATTGGTAGGAAATATGGTTAATTCACTTTTTTGTAATTGAATAACTGTGAAGGATTTCTATTGTTATGGTCAGACCTAGTCAAACAAAAGAGATGAGGTTCATCTTTATTTATTTATTTATTTATTTATTTATTATTTTTTTGAGATGGAGTCTCGCTCTGTCGTCCAGGCTGGAGTGCAATGGCATGATCTCGGCTCACTGCAACCTCCGCCTCCTGGGTTGAAGCAATTCTCCCACCTCAGTCTGCTGAGTAGCTGGACTACAGGCGTGCACCACCACGCCTGGCTAATTTTTGTATTTTTAGTAGAGACAGGGTTTCAACACATTGGCCAGACTGCTCTCAAACTGCTGACCTCAAGTGATCCGCCTGCCTCGGCCTCCCAAATTGCTGGGATTATAGGCGTGAGCCACCGCGCCTGGCTAAGGATCATCTTTAGTGTTTTCTTTAGCACCCTATGCTCTGTTTGCAGCCCTGTGTTCCTGAAATATGTGGAGCTTGTCAGTTTATTTATAATGCAGTGTCCAAGAATATATTAATTAGGATTCACACAGCTCTCTTCAAGCTTGGGTTCCTCAGACAATGATTCCTAATTTACTCTCCAAATTCTGAGGTTGAAATTAACGGTTTGAGCAAAAGCAATATACAATAGTTGAATTAATGGAAAGAATACTTGTCCACAGTACACAAATCAATAAATGTGGTCCCCTGGTAGATGGAAGATGAGCTGTGTGTGTCTGAGTGCTTAACAGCATGGGCACAGGACAAGAAAATAAAAACTCAGCCCCTATGGTGGTACAGGTGTATGAAGCATTTTAGCAGATCCAAATTTCGCATAAAGATTCATAGAGTAAGAATTACATTTACAAAAGTAATTCTTCATAAATTAACACTTTCTTATAGGCTCAGGTAGTTGGCTTATATATTTGCCTTGTTTACCTTATGAGTTAAGGTATTCTCACCTTACCTAAAGATGAAGATGCAAAGGCTCTTGAAGGTTGAATAACTTAATCTAGGTCATGGAATTTGGAAGAGGAACAGCTGGGGTTCTAACTCAGATAAGCCTGACTCCCAAATCCACGTGCTTTTCACGATTTCATTTGGTTCTTTAATTTTTCTTATGATTTCTCTGAATAATAAATTTCCTTAGTGCAGTTAAATATGATCTGATTGATTGGTATTTGGTTTTTGCTTGGCTTTTAAAGAGCTCCTTCAATTATTGATTCATTCAGCTAATATTTTTTTTGTATCTCCCATGTGTCAGGCACTGGTAGCCACTGAGAATACAAAGATGAATGCAATGTGGTTCCTGTTCTTTAGAAGCTTTCAGAGAGGGAACAGATATGCAAAAAATATTTATGATTCAGTATGAGAGCCATATTAGAAGTATGTCCAAGTTTCAGGGGTGGGACAAAATGTAAGAAAGCATTTTGAGGAAGGAAGTTGTATTTGGCAAAGGAGTCTTACAAAAAAAGGAGTTTTAACAGGGGTCTTAGAAGATAGTGATGATGATAATAATGATAATTAGATAATAGCTACTAGTTTCTGAACACTTAGAATGTTCCAAAAAGCTGATTAATGTCTTATATTGTTTAAAACTCTCAACATCTTTAGGTGTTCTTTTCACATCTCATTGATGAGAAAACAGAAGTTCAGGGAAGTTAAACAACTAACTACTAGATGATGGAACCAGGATGCAAAGTCAAGTAGCTGGTTTCAAAAAGTCAGCCCCATTTTGTGGATCTGTTTTACTGAAGCTGTAGTGAGTGAGGATTTGCCTGGAAGATTGTGGGCTTGGGATGAAGGGATAATTGAAGACTGCAGACGGGTTTGACTGGCCAAGTGACCAGCATGTGCAAAGACAGGGAGAAGAGAAACAATGGGGTATAAATTGTGGAGTTCTATGTTGCAACATCTGGCTGAATTGTACCTTATACGTTGAATGTTGTTAAGGAAGAAAGCCCTGAGATTGTGTTCGGATCAAGAAGGACCCATTTGGACATGAGAAGGAGTTTGGACTAGGTGTCATTGGAGGACTGTAAGTAGAGGAATGAAATGATCCCATTAGTTTTCATCAGTGAGGTATGCACAGGTAATTAGAAGACATTCTAGGTTTCAGGGATATGAGTTAAAGCCCTCAAAAAATGTTAATAAGCAGCAATTTAATAGCCTTAACTTTCTATCATCATGCTTTCTTTCTAGTCAGAGCACTTCTAACAAAGAGGTTAGGTAAGTCCTTGAAACTGAAATCTGCAAATATCATGCCCATTTATCTGGGTTGCAGATAGAACTGAAAGAACCTTGATCACTCTTTTTTGTTGTTTTTTGAGACAGACTCTTGCTCTGTCGCCCAGGCTGGAGCGTAGTGTTGTGATCTCGGCTCACTTCAACCTCTGCCTCCCAGGTTCAAACGATTCTTGTGCCTCAGCCACCTGAGTAGCTGGGACTATAGGTGTGCACCATCACGCCCAGCTAAGTTTTGTATTTTTAGTAGAGATGAGGTTTTGTCATGTTGGCCAGGTTGGTCCTGAACTCCTGGCCTCAAGTGATCCACCTGCCTTGGCCTCCCAAAGTACTGGGATTACAGACATGAGCCACCGCACCTGGCCTTTGTCACTCTTTATGTCACCTGAGACAGAGATTTATTCTGGACCAGCACTTTGGATCAAATTGCTTTCTCCCCAGGGAGGGCCTCATATGGAGGATTTGTGAGTCACAGATTTAGGTCTTTCTCCCCACCCTGCCTCCCCTGCCCCGGCAGAATGCATTCTAACATTTTATAGGCTATATAACCCAAACCCCAGGCTTCCAACCCATAAAATGGATATTGACAACCCATTTGGGGGAAGGAGAGCTGTGGTTGAAAGGGCCACTGGGTTACTGATCTTAATTGCTGTCTTTCTTGGTATGGCAGCTACCAGATGGAATGCACCACCTGAAGATGTAAAGCCAGCAGCAGTCTTAATCTCTCCTGATATTATCCTCCTTAGATTGACTCAAGCATTGCCTGACACTGGCAGCTATTTTCCCTGACTTTCTTTGCTGTTATATGATGACCTTTCCTTTGTTTATTGTTTTATTTGAACTTTCTGAGAGTTTATATAATTGATGGGCCTGTGTACCACAGTATGTCGGGAAATCTGCTAGTGAAGTACTACAATATCTGTATGCATGTTTTTTCCTTTCCTTCCATCCCTACCCTCACTTCTGATGTCAGATAGTCAACATTCCAACTAATGAGCTGATGTGGTAATAGAGGAATTTCCTTATCTTGTAAGCAAAAGATTTGGGTCAATCAGAGTCACCTAAGTTCAGCCTACATTAGAAATTTCAACTTTTTGCTGACAGCTTCCTGGGCTTTGATATAATACCCAAGTTACAGGTTTTGATATATTTCTGAACAGAGATCCATCTCTACTTACTTTACCTCAGCTTGACAGGGGTGTTGAAAAATACGAATCATGATATTGTTCATTACTTAAGAAAAATATGCAGTAAATGATTGTCAATATAGGTTTGCTAGCTAATCATGTAATCTTTTTGTCTGATTTAATAAACCCACAGGAGTTAGAAAAATACACAAGAAATGAAAAAAAGCAAGTTACAAAACAGATTGTATAGAATCCCATTTTTGAGCTAAATTATATATGATATCAGATTAAAGATGTGGAGGAAAAACATCAGAAAGTTAGTAGTGATACCCTTTGGGCCACAAGGATTTTTTATGTCCTTTATTCCTGTATTAGTGTGTAATTTCTTATATTTAGAAAAGTTTAAAAAGACAGACATTAAGCACTGGCATAACTCAAAAGCCTCTCATGTGTAACAAGTTAGAATGATTAGCAAATACATAAAATATTTTGTATGTTTCAAATAAAGAAGTTAATTGTTCAGTTGACATGGTTAAGCCTAAAGTTTCCTAGTTGTCATTTTAAATTGAACTGTGCCTGGGTTTTGTGAGAATGATTGAGTCTCTGATATTTTGACCGTAAGGAATTAGGCTTGGTAAGTTATTACTTTCATATTCTTAGAGCCTGTGATCAAGGTAAGCATTAAAAACACTTCCACTAGTGTTAGCAATTGATATGCAAATAGATGCATTTGCAGATAGCTCTTGCTCATGTTTGGTGCTAGCCATGGTCATATATATACATATATGTCTATATGTATACATATTTTAGTACATTCTCTGTCAGTCAGTCATGCCTAATATCCATTGGGAGCAAATGGTATGCCAAACATTATAATGGGTGTTCAGAATAAGAAATACATGATGCCTGTCCTCAGGGGGCTCATGGTTGCTTTGAGAAGGAGTTCAGCGTAAATATTGAATTTCATTGCTTAGATGTGTTTTCATTTATAGAGGGAGATGGAGTCTAAAATTGTTATGCTTCACCATCCCTTCTGAGAGGTGTTCTAAAACAAGGCGTCACTGCAGGCAATGTTGTGACTGAATATTTTCTCAAGGGGATATAGTTAATCATTAAACATCTAGTTTGGTGCTGATTTAGCAAAAATTCTTCATGAATGTTCACAATTGTGATTTTCCTTGAGTTGCTTAGGGTAGATTTGGAAACCTGAGGGTGAGAGCTGAAGTGTCTGGTTTGGCTCAAGGGCCTGATGTGAGGGGGAGTTTTTAGAGTCTTTTCAGGATCCTGTAAAGTTAGTCCTGTGTCCCCTGCTCATGGAATAATGCTGTAAAAGAGGTGCTTAGAAGAGAAGAAAACTAACTACTAAGTAATGGAGTTGGCAAGAGAAATTTTAAATCCAGAGGGCATTCATCAAGGTTGATCAGGCACTCAGATTGTCTGGGTTGGCTCTTTGTGATCACGGAAAACCAGCAGGGGGTGGGGTGCAGGAAGACATGATACCCAGGGTTGCCTCTTATTTCTGTCAGCAAATATGTCTGTTAGAGGGTATTGTGTCTTGATACACAAGATATCAAAATTAAAAATTAAAAATACTCCAAAACAAATGCATTGAGAGAAATTTATGCCAGAAAACTTTCAAATATAGAGAAAAATGCTATCCCTTTAATATCATTATTTGAGAGAAGGTATTCTGATTTTTGAATGAATTTAATATTTTTCATATTTGTGTGTATATATGGATTTGATCTATCCATCCAGATTTGACCTACATACGTATATGAATTCATTCCAGTCATTTTCTGAGCCTAATTTCCTCTTTTATAAAATGAGGACACTGATGCCTTCCTGGCACGTGACAGACACTAAGATCAGTTTGTGGAGCTAAATTTAAAGTGCTTAGCACAGTTCTTGGCAAAAAGTAAGGCATTCAACAAATGTTGTACCCCTTCCTCACCTTTATGTTGGGATATGAAGATGAGTGAGACATAGTGTCTGTCTTTGAGAACCTTCTGGTTTAGTAGGAAAGAAAACCAGGTTAATAAATAGAACCCATGAGACCTCCTATGGAAGGTGTTTTGAGCCTGAGAAGGCAATGACTAAGGACCTCTGTGTTTTCACCACACCAGAATTGTCCAAGTCAGCCATGTTATTTGCATAGGATGGAATTGAATGTCCCCGCAAAAGCCTTGAAGTCATTGGCAACCTGTAAGAAAATGTTGTAATGGTGAAAGAACTTAATGTGTACAGTGAGTAGAGAATGATTTTTAGCAGAGGGCCTGCATTAGTTTCCCAGGCTGCCAAAACAAAGTACTGCAAACAGGGTGGCTTAAGTATCAGAAGTTTATTGCCTCGCTGTTCTGGAGGCTCAAACTCTGAGGTAAAGGTATGGACAGGGTTAGTTTCTTCTGAGGGCTGTGAATCTGATCCATGCCACTTTCGTAGCTTCCAGTGGTTTGCTGGAATCTTTTGTGTTCCTTGGCTTCTGCTCTATCACTGCCTTCATCTTCACGTGGTGTTCTCCTGTGTGTATGTCTGTGTCTGAATGTCCCCTCCTTATATGGACACTAGTCATTTTAGATTAGGAGCCTACCATACTCCACTGTGACCTCATCTTAACTAAGTACATCTGCATTGACTCTGTTTCCAAATAAAGTCAAGTTCTACGATACTGAAGCTTAGGACTTCTACATATGAATTTTGGGGAACATAATTCAACCCATGATAGCACCCTTTTTGATATAAGAAGTAAGTGTTTCTGTATATTTTTTAAGGTACAAGGAGGAACAACAAATTAGCTTTTCTCCCAAATGCAATAGGCATTAGAAAGGCACACATTTTATCTGGATGAACACAACAGAAGAGAATAGATACTGAGAGAGAAAGAAAGGAGCTAGCTTTCACTGGATGCTTTCTATTGTCTAGACACTCTTAGATTCTTTGTCCAAGTTATTTCATTAAAATAATTTAGTTCTCATTAAGACATACTTATAGGGACATTTTCACTTTGTAGATGTAGAAACTGAGGCTCACAGGCATGGAATAACTACCCAGAGTGTGGAGCCACAAAGGGGTAGAGATCTGAAAAGTAATTTGATGGGTACCCAAAAACATGTTTCTCCCTTCTAGCATGATGTCATCCCAAGAAAAAAAAAAAAGCTGTGGTGATATGTGAAAGATTGTGGAAGTCAAAGACCCTAGAACATTGTTCTATAAAGAGTGGCTCTTGTCAACTGGAATAGCATTATCAGTCAGGGTCTTAGTCATATTTTAAAACTTTATAATGGAAACAGATACCCCAAGATTCTTTCATTCTTGCAAAGATCCTATTACAGGCGAACATAAAAACCATCAATACAAACCTCAGTTCAAAAAATTTACAATTTTCTACATTTTCTTACCCTACTCATCAGCTTGTTCACCACTGTAGGAAAAACTGAGTCCACAATTGGATCATAAGAAGAGGCTCTTCTGGTGGTACACATGGAAACTTTGGCCACTTAAAATCTGACTTTCCTCTGTTTAGCATTCAACATATTCAATCCTCCACAGCTTCCGCACCCCCCCCGCCCCTGCCACCCCACCACCATTTCCCTTTCTTCTTCTCTATTCTTGTCCTACCACATCCGTGTCATGGAAATGGCTACTGAAATAAATTAGTTTAATTTGTGAAATCACATTATGGTTCTCTCTGCTCATGCCAGTTTGCCCAGATTAGCCCAAGCAGATGGCTCTGGAGTTTCATCACTGGTGAGAAAAGGGGCCTTTTCCAGAGATGAAATACTAGTGTGGGAGAAATGTTGTGGATGCCAGAAAGCTGTGTGCTTGAGTTTTTGGGCTAGCAAAAGCAGAGCTTCACATCAGGTCGACTCTGCCTTCCGAAGAGAGGGCTCTCGGAGAGCTAGAAGCAGCTGGTTCTGGAGAAAAGATGGCTTGAAAAGAATCAGAGGCATTATGAGTCTTAAATTATTTAAGTTCCTCCTGTGGCAGCGAACTGTAATTGCTTCCTATTTCTGTAAATATTAGCAGCTGTGAGCCTTTCAAGTAAGAAGCTAAAACAGCACTCAGTGTATCATACTTAACTCCGGAATATTGTTAAATATCTGACCTTGGGCTGTCAAAGCGCACTCATTACCCACACTAGCCCTTCTGCTAGGGAGTTGTTGACACTCTGAACTGGTGCTTTATTTTCAGCCTGGGCTGTAATAGCCTCGATGGATGAAGAATCAGCAAAGGGAATTGCAAGTCACCAAGTAGCAACGTCTTGATCCATTTCCTCAGAGGAGGTCGCTTTTGCGTTTGCTGCCTTTTAGTTGTTTTCACACCTGTGACTCCACCTACAGCTGGCATGACAGCTCCTTCATCCAACAGCAAAAACTTGAAATCAGCTGCTACTCTTCCCAAACTACTTTGTATGCCAGTCCTTACCTCTTTATTCTTCGCTGATCTCTCTGCCTCATGTTCCATGCTATAGTCATACTCATTTTTTTTTTTTCAGTCTTTAGATCCTCATATTCTCCCTTGTCTCTTGGAGTTGGTCCATGCTGAGCCCTCTATTTGGAACACACTCTGCTCATCCCATTGCGCCTCTGTGCTAGCTTCCACTTATTTTTACTGATGACACCTGCTTTTATTAATAGACGCCTTCCCTGACCATCCAAATCTTGGCTAGTCATGTCTTACTTATTTCCCCATATTTCTGGGCATTTTCCCCATAAGAACACACACCATACTAGATTGTAAAAACTTATTTTGTGGTCTTTGTCTAGTGAGCTCCCTGAGGGTAAATGTCAGTCCTATTTGTGGTTTTAGTTGCAGGGTCTGTTTGGAGACTGGCACATAGCAAGTGCTTCATAAACATTTGTTGAATTCATACTTCTATGTCTAGCAATACCAGAGGGCTTATCTTAGTCTTGAGGAATAGAGCTGCCAAGCAATCAGTGTATGTGGCAGAATCTCATAGATGTCTTCAAATAGCCAGTTCCTCTTCTTCCTTGTTAATACATTTGTTTGGACTAGAATGTGACCAGCTCGGTAGGTAAATCATGAATGGCCTAAGCCAATTATTAAAATCCCATTTCTTTTCGCCATTGATCGGTTCAGCAGTGGGCATGTGGGCCAGTTCTGGCCAATGCGACATAAAGGGGAGTATGTTGAAGGTTCCTGGAAAGATATTGCTTTTTGTTATTAGAGTTTTGTGAGAAGGAAGCCGGTTTTATCCTTGTCCATTCCTTTCTACTTACGTGCTTTCATAGAAGATAAAAAGAGGTGCTACAAACATTTAGCAACCATGAGGAAATAGACCCGAAAATGAAGGCAACACATGAGGACGGGCAAGTGGAAAGATGGAAGTTTCTTAGGTCCTTGATGATGTTGCTGAGTTGCCAAAATCAACCTTGGGACAATTTACCTCTGGATGTTTATAAAGCAAACAATAAATCATCGTCTGGTTTTAATTACTTTTTTGTTACCTACAGCTAAAATTATTCTAACTGATATAGACACCAGGAAAAGAAAGGTGGGTGCATGGATTTTGGGGCTCATTTAAAAAAACTGAAGAGACACCGTGACATAATGAGAGAAGACAGCATAGAAAATGCATTGGATTTGAGGCTGAGACATCTTAGTTCTATCCACAACTGTCCTGAATCTTTTCTGTGTGATCTTGGACAAGCCATTCATCTGCCTTATTCTCTAGTCAGGCAATAATTTATTCAACAGGCAACAAAAAATGCATTTGATTGCCAACCGTGTGTTATACACTATATTAAGTGTTTGTTTAGGAACACAAGGTTAAACTAGATGATGATCTCTAAGTTCCTTTATTTATAAAACTGATTCATCCTTTATTTTTATGTCTTTGAAAAGAGTTTTAGAAACTGTGAGTCCATAAAAATCCTGTACAACTTCCCCAGAAAATCTGCCTTGATTCCAAGCGTGTTTACCATTGGCCTTTCTCCTCATCCAAATTTTTTGCAGATCCCGTCTGATAGAATTAAAAAAAACCCCACAAACCCACCAGCATCTGTCTCTGGCAAGCATGCTCGTGAGTCACATCTCCTCCTCTGCAAAGCAAAGTCTCATGAAACTAACTGATTAAAAGGAGAACATAAAGAGGGGGTAGTCTTTTGGATTTATTTTAGGTTTAGCCTTCTAATTTCCATTCCACTTGCATTTATTTATTCAGTCACAAGGTCTTGGCGCTTGCAATATATTTAGGTGACCCTGCTCTGGCTCCCCTCCCTAGTTTCCTGGTGGGGAATAAAGGTTATGGTGTTGTCATCAATGGCATTACATTATAGCCACAGCTGACCACACTCAGTGGGTGATTTCTCACCAGTTCATAATCATCTCACTTTGATTGAGACAGTGCTTTTGATTCAAACTCCCACAATCCTGCAAGTTGTTTATAGGTAGTAACCCCTGTTCTTGGTGGTGGTGCCATGCTGTTAGATCGGGAATCATTCTCCTTAGCTGGGGGCACTGGGCAGGGGCTGGGCTGCAGATAGTCATCATTCCAAATGGGATAGAGGATGGTGAAGAGCTGACCGGTAGCAGCTGCTGGTTGTAAGTTTTAAGATATTGGCTTGATTGCCAGGTGTAAGTAGTCTAAAGCTTATACAGTGGTTCATGGTGTGCGGACTCAACAAATTCTGTGTTGTTGCTCTTCTATTGTTAGCATGTGACTTCTTTCTCTGGGTCTATGATGGGTGCTTTAGTTCCCATCACTGGGTCCGAATTTCAACAAGGGGGAAGAAAGGAAGAATAATAGGATTGCATGTGTTTTTTTTTTTTGGATGTGACCCAGAAAGATGCACGAGTAACTTCTCCTCATAACCTTCATTGGCTAGCACCTGGTCACATAGCCACATCTAGCTTTAAGGAAGGTTAGAAAATGCAGTATTTAACTTGGCAGCCATGCACACAGATACTTCTATTATAATAGAAAAATTGACATGGGGTAGAAGGCTAGAAATCTCAGGCACAGTAATCTTCAAGGGATGGTAACAGGAGTAGCAACTTGGTGAGTTTCAGCATCTATGCAGCTGTGAATTCTATTTTTTTTTTTTTTTGAGACAGGGTCGCATTCTGTCACCCAGGCTGGAGTGTAGTGGTATGATCTCGGCTCACCACAAACTCTGCCTCCCAGGCTCAAACGATTCTCCTGCCTCAGCCTCCTGAGTAGCTGGGATTACAGCTGTGTGCCACTACCACCTGGCTAATTTTTGTATTTTTAGTAGAGATGGGGTTTTACCATGTTGGCCAGGCTGGTCTTGAACTCCTGACCACAAATGATCCACCCGCCTCGGCCTCCCAAAGTGCTGGGATTGCAGGCATAAGCCACCGTGCCTGGCCACAGCTCTGAATTCTTTATGGAATAATTCTCACTTGAGCAACACCTCATAGTTTCCCTCTTGTATTCTCTTATTTGTGTTCTTATTTCTTCTCCCAGCTACTTTCCACTTTCTGGGAGTGGAAAAACCTGTCCTATAACAGGATCCTCCTGTACGAGGATTAGGTCAGTGGCGCTTTTTGTGATTTAAATCATATTTGTGCATTTGCTTCCATTTTTACAGGCTGGAGAAGCAGATTGATACCTAAACATATACTTCAAAATAGAGTTTTGCCCCTTCCTTTCCGCCAACGTGTTAGCAGAGCCCTTTGCCTCTAAAGGGGAGAGCAGAACCCCAGTACCAGCTGCGATGCGTAAAAGAGAGACATTTAGTGAGGCAGCATTTTTTGCCTGGTGAGGGTTTGCTCTCTAGAGGTGCTTGTATCTTTTTAAGGAAAGCCAACCAAGCTGCTATGGTCTCTGTTTAAAATGTGTAAAAGACAGCAGCAGGTAACTTGCTCATTGTACATTCTCCAGACATTTTCACTCTCTCCCAGAGCTAAGGAGAAATGACATATTATCTGTTTCTTGACAACTGATCTAGGAATATTCCTCCAAAGAACAACTCTTGATTTGTACTTTATTTCATCCTTTTAAGAGATACACTACCAGCAAATTTAAAAGTTATAATGTTTCATACGTGAGGGATTTAGGTTCTATCTGTCCATTATTTTGGCTGTGAATTTGTGACATTTGCTCATCCCCAAATGAAGCTCCAATATGTCCTTAATAAAACTCTGCGAACAGAGAGATCTATGCTCTGGTTTCTACAATGAATGAAGGAATTCGTAGCAGTCGTCCTACAGTGTTCTATATATAACTAATAGTTTAGAAAGTGAACTGTTTACTGTGGTGACTTATGGTTGTTTAGAAAAAGGAGGCCATTGGTGGAACTTTATTTTCTTATTGCATGGTAAAATTCACAAGGCCTTTCCCTGTAGAAACATGAGGAGAATTAGGACTAAGATGCTGTTAGGTGAGAAATGAGCAGCGGAGAACACCTGGACCCCTTTACCTTCCAGTGCTCTCCTCTTTTTTGGTCTTGAGCTTCTTGGGAAATGTGACTTTGGTCCCACATGTCAGCATCCCCTGTTCTAGAGATGCACCAAGCTCTTGATCTCTACATCCTTTGCTGTGTGGATAAGGCTTGAATCCTATATTTCACATCTTCAGAGGCTGGTTCTCCGCTAGGTAAAGGGCTGGCCAATCTAATTTGTTTACTTTAAGAAGATTTTGAATGATGGAAACACCAGACATTAGGTATGTGGAAAGGGGAGATATTTTAGGGCAGATTTAGTTTTTTGTTTGTTTTTTTATATTCCTTAGAAGCCCATTCCTTCCTGATTTCAGAGCTATGGACTCTCTTAGGAAAAAATAACCCAAAGATTAAATATTTTCTTATGAATGAGGAACTGAAAGAATGTTGAAGGCCAGATTCTTGAGGGTGAGAAAGAAAACTGGAAAATGAAAAGAAAGCAGCAAATGAAGTGGGTTGGAATAATCTGTGGGGTTTTTTTTTTTTGCATTTCTCCTTTTTGTCTGGTTTTAAAAGAATCTACGTGTCTATTTCCTTCCTTCCTTCCCTCCCTCTCCCTCCCTCACTCCCTCCCTTTTCTTTCTTTCTTTCTTTCTTTCTTTTTCTTTCTTTCTTTCTTCTCTCTCTCTCTCTCTTTCTCTCTCTCTTTCTTTCTTTCTTTCTTTCTCTTTCTCTTTCTTTCTTTTCTTTCTCACTCTCTCCTTCCTTCCTTCCTTCTCTCTTCTTTCCTTCCTTCCTTCTTTTCTTCTTCTTTCCTTTTCTCTTTCTCCCTTCCTTCCTTCCTTCTTCCCTCCCTCCCTCCCTCCCTCTCACATATCTAGAGGGAGGATTTCTCTGAGTATGGATAGTGTCAAAAACTTGTGCTTTATTATTTAAGTGAAGATAAGGGCAGCAGGTGGAGGGAGAGATTTGATAGCTAAAATGGCGTTGATGTCAGTTGCACATTTATTGATCCATTTCGTTGTTGTATGACTAGTGATCTTTGCAGAAATTCAGCATTTTTGCAACAGAAATCTGAAGACTACCTTGTTCAACTACTTTATTTTACATATGATGGAAACTTGGAGGTCCAGACAAAAGTGACTTGCATAAAGCCTTCCAAATAAATTGCTGTTATTTATTTTAAAAAGTAAACTGTTTATTGAAAAATTATATACATTCAGAAAAGTGCAAAAAACTTTCCAAAGTGACTAGATCAGTGTAACTAGCTTCTAGACCAAGCCATGGAACATTACCAAGCACCCCAGAAATCTCCCTCATGGCCACCTCTGTCACCACCAAGCTCTCCAATCCCAAAGGTAACCACTATTCTACTTAAAACACAGCATAATTTCTCCCGTTTTGGTGAATTTTATGTAAATGGAATCACATAGAATCTGTTCTTTTTTATATGGCCTTTTTCACTTAACATAATATTTATAAAATTAATCGATGTGCATGTCATAATAGTCTGTCCATTTGCATGGCAATACTTTATTCTCATGTGTGAATGTAACTCTATTTACTTTCCTGTTGGTTTGTTTTTAGTGACTGGAGATTCCTCGTGCTCATTTTTATGTTTATCCTAATTATCTTGCCTCAAGACAGGAATATTTTCTCTAAATCAAACTGCAAGGTCATTGTTTGAGGTTGAATCCTTAAGTACAACAACCAGGAAACAAGAGTATATATCACCACTGATTATCTGCTGCAGCAACTCCTTTTTTCTTTGGCCCTACTTTCTCTGACTATTGAGAAACTAGTTGAACAAGAGTCAGATAACGTTTCCCCTCTTCCTTTTTCTTCTTCATTATGGAATTTTGCTGTGAAGAATGGATTTACCATTTGGATTTTGGATGATTCCTGCTGAAGTGGTTCATCTGGAGCAGTGACTTTCCTTGTTCATTCTTCCCAGATCCTCTGGGAGAATCCAGATGGTTCTTGCATTTTTAGTGAATGAACACTTGGCATCTTGCATAATCTGATTGTCTAAAACTGCGCACATGCTTACCATCTGAAGTGGTGCTGTCTGCCAAAGGTGTCAGGTTATCTTTCAGATGACTTTAAGAAAGAAGGTATTTTAGCCCAAAATGATGGCATCAAAACGTGTCTCTCCTGGTTAGCTAAAATTGACAGTTTTTAAACCTCTTTATTAAAAATACAATTCATCAGTCTGAAAAAGAGAATCTAATTATTTATCTGTCAGCAGTTTTCCCCATGGAAAATAAACCTTAAGTGTTTACATGTAACTTAGCTAGATTTTAACCAATTTACTTATTTAACCAAGTATTAAAAAAAATCTATACCATACCTTGTAAGTTCTTCTAAACTCTTTTTATTTCCATTGATTTTGATTAAACAGGTAATTGGCCGTTGATCAATAGGCACAATTCTGATGAGCTGGTTTGGCTGAACCTTCTGTGTGACAGAGCTCCGGGAAGAGGGAAGCCAGAGGTTTGCTGACACTCCAATCTGTCTTCGATGAATGCAAGCTGGCTAATAAATATTTAATGGGCAGTTGTTTGCAGTTTAATAGAATTAGATAATTCTATTAGAATCCTGTTTGGAGACCTACAGGTATCATATATCACAGTTGAAGACGTGGTTAATAATTTAAGCTAAGTGACTAGTAATTAGAGAGACAGATTAAGCAGGAACTTTTGGTTTTAAGCCTCTTGGGAATTGAGGTGTGTGTGTGTGTGTGTGTGTGTGTGTGTGTGTGTGTGTGTGTGTGTGTAAGAGAGAATGCAACAGAGTATGTGTCTGTGACAGCAAAAGAGAGCAAGAGAGTACAAGTGAGAGCGAGAGTGAGTGAGCGAGAAAGAGAAACTAGATAGGATTTTAGCCTATAAACCATTACCCGGATTAGCTAATGCAGCAAGTTTGGGCCAAGCCTTAAACGTGATAACAAAGCATGAAGCCCCTGGGGTTTATTTAATAGCTCATCCCCTCAGTTAATGAGATGGAAAATAGTTCACTGTTTATCTACAGTAGATTGAGCAGATGTTGCCAATTCCATTTTATGGCATGTAATCTTGGTGAGATTGTCTTCTGCCCGTTACCTTTTCCTGGCCTCAGTCTCTCCTGTACTCTTCTTGTTTGGGGGATTGCAGATACCCTCTTGGCCATGGACTAGATGGAAAAACTTCCAAGGAAGGGCTTAATGGCCTTTTCAAGTTCTAAACAGTCACTTCTAATAGGGTGAAGCTGGTTGGTTGACAAAGATTTGCAAACAGCTTCAAAAATGTGAAGACTGTTGACTCTAAGGACTCCCCTCAAATTACTGTTTATGAAACTCTTCCAGTTTGGGATTTTATTTCATTGGTTTCATTTGCCTCTTTTATATTTCAGTATTCTACAAATATAATTAGAGCATTGCGTCTAAGAAACGTAGTATGATTCTCATTTTAGTAAACCATTTTAATTAACCAGAACCGTTAGGAAATTTGTATTTTCCTAACTTGTGATATCAGGAGAAAATGGCTAATTTACAAACAACAAGATAGTAGAGATACAGTTTAAGGAAGGAAATAAGCCAGCTTAGGAAATGGCCTGTAGATTTGATAGGATTTACCTTTGCCTATAAGCTTTATAGGACTTACCTTAGCCTGCAGCAGAAAGCTGGGCTTATAATGGGCATAAATATATAAAGGCTTGTTTTCTATCATGCACAAATGTCTAGGGGTATGGGGGTATGTGGTATTTGATATTAGATCAGCGGTGCAAGGATGACAGGGTTGAAGCCCCTGTGATTCTCTTGACTTTTTTTCTTTATGTCTTAAGATGGCTGCTGTTATTCCAGCCATCCTGTTTGCATTCCAGGCAGGAACTTGCAGAAAGGGATAATGTTTCCCAGAAATTCTCAAGAGACATCTGCTTATTTCTCATTGACCCTTAGTTACAAGGGTCTCAGAAAACTCTATTTTTATCTATCTAGTCTCTATAAGAGAGGAAGGAGAGGGAAAGAAAACTGGAAGAAGTGTTGAGTGAGCCAACCTACAATATTTGCCATGTTCTTTAAGGAAATCTTCTTATTTTGTAGTAAGTATTGACTTAAGTCTCTCTTACCAGAATGTAAGCCCTTTATGATTTGTTTAGGCTCAGTATTCTAAATGGTAATTAGAAACCCTTGCACTATGGCATATAGAAGTACTTGACAAATTATGCTACAGTCTTGAGAGGAGGCCATAGAAAAGGGAAGAATTACTCAGAGAGGAGGAAGTCAGAGACAAAATGTTATGTAAAAACACATATAGGCCGGGCATGGTGGCTCACACCTATAATCTCAGCACTTTGGGAGGCCGAGGCAGGTGGATTACCTGAGGTCAGGAGTTCAAGACCAGCCTGGCCAACATGGTGAAACTCCGTCTCTACTAAAAATACAAAAATTATGCAGGCATGGTGGCACACCCCTGTAATCCCAGCTACTTGGGAGGCTGAGGCAGGAGAATTGCTTGAGCCCAGGAGGCAGAGGTTGCAGTGAGCCAAGATCGTGCCACTGCACTCCAGCCTGGCGGACAGAGTGAGACTCTGTCTCAAAAAAAAAAAAAACAGGAAAAACCTCATGTATACACATAAACACACACATATTGACAATCAAATCATAAATAAATATTAGCGATGAAATCTCTCCCTCCACCCCCTGCCCTTCACTTAAATAGTAAAACACAAGTTTTTTGATATATATATGTGTATGTGTATGTTTATGTGTGACTGGTATTATTCTATCTTATGGCTGGTGTTATTCTCTCTTGTCCTCAACAGATTTGTAGGAAACAGTAAGAGAAATTTCCAGAAATGCTTGTGGCCATCATAACAGCCCAGACAATAACAATTTAAGGTTTGCTGTATGATTTGTTCTTTTTGGGTTTTTTTGAATAGTACAAAGGAAGTTCAGATTCACCTAATGTTTACTGAGATCATCATGCTTAGCACATGTACAAACATTAACTCAATTAGCATTCAAAATAATCTGTGTGAGGGTGGTCATATTCTCTAAATAGCATCACCCTTAGCATCTTTTTGTTGTCTCTCACATCTACTTACCAAATCATTCTGGCTCTACCTTTGAAATACATCGGAGTCTGATCACTTCCTAGTTCCACCACCAGTACCTTAGCCTAAATCACTGTCATTATTTGCATAGACTGCTTCAAGTGCCTACTGAATTATCTTTTTGCTTTCCTTCTGCGCCTACCCCCTACCAAGTTCATAATCATTTTCCTACAGAGAAGACAGGGTGAAAACATGTGATGCGGTTAGTATATGAACATATTTTGTGGCTCCTGGGATCAAATGTATGTAGATAGTGAAAGAGGAAGAAGGTTTGGAAGAAAAGTACCCATTGTGACAGCTCTCCGGGAGAACATGGTCATACGGGGGCAGGGGTCCACGTGGTGTTCCTAAAGATCTTAGAGAAACCTAGTAGTCATAGGACAAAGAAAACACCACAGGCCCCCCAGCCCCATAAAGAAAAAAAGCATGGAGGGAGATTGAAAAGGACTGGAGAATTTAGCCAGTAGCCAGCCACCTCCTTTGCAAGTTGTACACACTCCTCAATACAATGTGTTGACTTTGTACAAGGAGGCTGAGGTGCTGCTATCCATTCAGAAGACGCTGGTGTGCAATGAAAGCAGAACAGCAGGAGCTGTACAGTGGAGAGGACTCTTTTGATTTGTAGCTCCTTTTGTTGCATTCCTTTTGAGTTTTCTTGGTTCTGTGGTTTGGACCTCCACAGACCTAGAAAAGTTCAGAAACTTGAAAGGGAAAAAAGCCTTTCCTCCCCAGGGCTGGCTCCTCCACTTTCATCTGTGTCAGGTGTTCATGCCTCACAAAGATGGTGCTAAATGGAACTCTCTGCAACCTCTGGGTAGCTGGGAGTCCTTGTGAGATGTTATGTTCTGGGAATAATGGAGTCTTGTTACTACAGGCTGTTAACATACACCCTTCCATTGTTGAGAACGACATCCAGGCAGCCACAAAGCACATGGCTTCCAGTGGAATCCTAGGCTCGAGGATCTCTTGGGGAGTTTGGTTCTGTGAAAGGAACATAGAAACCCCAGGCCATTACTTCTAAGAGCTGTTTCTCTCTCTCTCTTTTTTTTTTTCCTGAGTAAGTTGTTTAATTTTATCTTTATGTTTGGCAATACAAAGAGTTTAAAGTATCTGGTTGTAACAAACCGCCAAGTACAAGCGATTTCAGGGAATTTGCTTTGTAATATGGTTATGTTATCTTCTTTGAAGGAATGATAAATATTTTTATCTACACAATAGGTAGATATCTTGCTTTCTGGAATTTTGTATGATATCATTCTACCTTGACTCTCATGGAGAATAAATATAGGGAATATGTTCTAATATGCCACTATCACCTGTGTATGTAGGCATTGTTCTTCAGTCATGACATTCTTTCCTGCTAAGCCTTGATGTGGCTGCCAAAACATTGTCAAAGAGGGTTCTAGGGAGTCACTCGATGAGATTTGTGCTTCAATGAAAAGATTGTCTAGGGGCAAAAAGTTCCCTTCAGGTGATTCTAAGATCATTTTAGCAAAGACTTCTCTTAAAGGCCAGACACTCATTTGCTTACTTCCAAGATAAGAAAAGCAAATATGAAGTTTCATAAAAAGTTTTAAATAGGCATGGGATAAGAGGTCTGGTGAATTTGGAAGAGAGAGATGTGTTTAATTTATATTAGGTGTTTTTGTCTGCTAGGCTGATTATATAAAAAAAGCTACTTTAGCAAATCAATTATAGTTAGAATGACAGGGTACAATGGTAATAGTTGAGACAAGCTTCATTAGGCATTTGTGAGTGTGGCTTTTTTCTTCTCAAAGGTCTGCCTGGGTCACTGGAATAACTGTGAATTTGGGTCAAGGACCTGAGTAAGGAGGGGAAGGCTCATTTATCATCAGAGAAGGGCAAGACAACTGTCATCACTCCATTTGACTCCAGCTGTGAAGTGAACAGCTTATTTTGTTTTGATGATGATTTGAGAGACTCATCAATAAAATCACCAATACTCTTTTCAGCGCTGCAATCTGTCTGTATGTCAGTGTGTGTGTGTGTGTGTGTGTGTACATGTACATACAAGTGCTTATTTCAAGGAAAAAGGGAGAAAGCAGGAAACAGCTTTACCTTTACCTATATATATATATTTACACACGATTTCCCATTCTCCATTCACTGATGGTAGGGACACATCTCAGAATCTCCAGCTGGTCCATCATTGTCCCTGATGGTTAGCATATTGAGCTTGTTTTGCAGCTTTATTGCTCAAATGTGCTGCGGTTGCCTACTGTGCTACTCATATAACTAAGCCCAGAGGATTCTTTGGAGGAAACAGTGATTAACTGGAAGAAATGGACTGAGTAGACTGTCATCAATCTCTTTCCTTTATTTTCAAGAGTTCATTTCTTGAAACTTAATCATTTCGAAGACTCTAAGGTCCTTGTAATGATTTCCTGGGTACTTACTAAGCTAATACACACTCAGCACTTAACAACGTGTGAGGCACTGTGCTAAGCTTCTCTCTTTCATGGATTCATTTAATCCCCACAACTACACAACCCCACGCTATGGGGAAAGTCTAACAGGTTTTTGGTGATCTGCTAGCCATCTTTGCCCTAGTCTGTCCTTCTGGCTACCAAATTGCTAAGAGCACTTTTCTTCTCATATTATTTTCTAAGAAAGGCAATCTAGATTTCCATTAGTTATCGTATCCAGGTCAAGGCTCTCTGGGTAATGCACTGCCCTACATCAAGTGTGGATAGATGTGATTCCTTGTGTCTTGCAACATATGACCTGAAAGCTGAGTTATTTTCCTTCCTCTCACCATACACCCAATAAATAATGACATTATGACAACACACATAGAAGCTCCATCCTGGAGAATGAAAGCATGGGAAACCCACAGCTATCACCACTGATCTATAACAATGACGAATCATTTCTAGCTTAGTGTATGGTGAACTTTTCAAAAAAAGCCTTATGGACATTTGAATAGAATGCATCTTCTCTGTTTGATACATATATATATATATATACACGTATATGTATAAAATATATATTTTGTATATTGAATTCATGTGTATATATAATATAATTGTATCCCTATAAATGTAATATTCACACATACATATATGAAGAGAGAACACATAATAATGAATGTATAATAGTGGATGAATCTTATTATTCAAATTATATCTTTAATTTTTTAAAAATTAAAAAAATTTTAAATTTTTTTTGTAGTGATGGGGTCTCACTCTGTTGGCCAGGCTGGTCTCAAACTCCAGGGCTCATATAATTCTCCTGCCTTAGCCTCCCAAATTGTTGGGATACAGATGTGAGTCATGACGCTCACCTTTTAATACATTTTAAACCTTTTTCTTACCTGAAATAAAAAAGTCTTTAAAACATATATACAACTTAACATAGTAATAAACTAACCATCAATACAATCATCATGTAGATCAAGAAATAACCTTCTCAGCAAAGTGGAAATCCCCCAGCCCCATTACATCCTTATGACAACTTGTTCTATTACTGCTTAAAGTAACTATTGTCTTGACTTCATGGAATTCAAATCTCAATTTTTCTATGTAGTTTTACCACCTAAGCATGCATTCTTTTTTTTTTTTTTTGAGACAGAGTCCCACTCTGTCGCCGGGCTGCAGTGCAGTGGCGTGATCTCGGCTCACTGCAACCTCCGCCTCCTGGGTTCATGCAACTCTCCTGCCTCAGCCTCCCGAGTAGTTAGGACTACAGGCGTATGTCACCACGCCCAGCTAATTTTTGTATTTTTAGTAGAGACGGGGTTTCACCATGTTGGCCAGTTGGTCTCGATTTCTTGACCTTGTGATCTGCCCGCCTCAGCCTCCCAAAGTGCTGGGATTACAGACGTGAGCCACCGCGCCCAGCCGCATTCTTAATATATATATTTTTAATCTGTCTGTTTTTGAATTTTATATGAATGGACTCATACCGTGTGCATTTTTGGTGTCTTTTCTCATTAAACACTGTAGTATTTGTTGAATAGTGCTGTAGTTTACTTATTTTCATTTATGATTTGGAAGTGCTTATCTCTTATTCTAGCTGGTTACATTTTTAAGCCGTACATTTTCAGGAAATATATTTAATCCTATGGTCTGCCACTTTGCCAAAAATTAATCGATAATGATTATTCTGTATTAACTACAAGACATTTTGATTTTTTTCACTTACTTCTGCTTTTTTTAGTTTTAGAGTTATAACTTTAGATGATCTTGAGAGATCATCTCCACTCCAACCACTGTCATGGTGAAAAGAATATAGATAGAGTACTATCTGGGAGGTTTTTATGTGGCAGACCTGGAAGTTGCAGTCATCAATTTTGTTCACATTTGTCGCATGGCTGCCACGAATGGTAAGGGTAACTGGGAAATGTAGTCCCTGGCTGGCCAGCGACTTCCCTGAGACTTTCCATGGGGAAAGTCTAACAGGTTTTTGGTGAACTTGCATACAATAAAATACACAAATTTTAAGTGCATAGTTCAGCGAATTCTTACAAATGTATGTTCCTGCATAACCTTCCCAGTCAATACCCATCTTCCACAGATATTTACTGTTCTGATTTCTATTATTATAAATTAACTTTCCCTGTTCTTGAGCTATACATAAACGAAATCACATAGTACATTCTTTTTGTGTTTGTCTTTTACTCATCAATATATTTTGGATGTAACAGGATTTTTTTTTATCGCTGTGCAATTTTTCATTGTATGCATATGTCACAACTGGGTTACTCATTCTGTATTATAATGAATAAAACTGGTATGAACAGTCTTGAACATGTCTCTTTATGGCTATATATACTTACTTATCTTGGAAATATACAAATACATGGAATGCCTGGCTAACAGGGCAACTGTATATTTAACTTTATCAGAACTGTCAGATAGTTTTGAAAAGTGCTTGTAACAATTCACACTCTAAGTGGCAATGCCTAAGAATTCCAGTTGCTTCATTCATATAATCACCAACACGTAGTATCGTCAGTCTTCAAAAAATTTAAATCAGGGGTGACTAACTTTTTTGTGGCTGGACAGATAGTAAATATTATAGGCTTTATGGGCCATAAGCCTGATGCAACTAATCAACTCTGCCATTGTAGTACAAAAAGCAGCCTCTGACAATACACAAACAAGTGTGCACAGTTGTGTTTGCCAACCACTGGTCTAAAATGTCTATTCCATCACTTCTGTATACTAGCCCACGGATAAAGGAGAGGGAACTTGGACCATATTCTTTTCTTAAACATCATGGCCCACAAGTTACAAATACTACTTCAATCCACACCCCATTGGTGACAATTTTGTCACATGGCCAATTTGCAAGAGAGGATGGGAAATTATTCTTTTGCTGTGTCCTCTGGGATCAGTTAAAACTCTCAGAGTTTCTATCACAAGGTCAGGAGATCAAGACCACCTTTGCTAACACGGTGAAACACCGTCTCTACTAAAAATACAAAAAAAAATTAGCCAGGCGTGATGGCAGGTGCCTGTAGTCCCAGCTACTTCGGAGGCTGAGACAGGAGAATGGCATGAACCCGGGAGGCGGAGCTTGCAATGAGCCGAGATTGTGCCACTGCACTCCAGCCTGGGCGACAGCAAGACTCCGTCTCAAAAAAAAAAAAAAAAAAGAAAGAATGGATATTTGTGGGCAACTAGCTGTCCTTTCCACAGCAAGCCTTGTCTTGTGGCAAATTTCTTCAACTAAAGGAAATCTTACTTTTTTTTCTTTCATTATATTCCTTCTGTATGCTTTTCATCCATTTCTTCTGGAAGTCATGGTAGACAGATACTGGCTCTCAAAGATCTATCTTCCATGACTATTGTCACTTCTCTTATAATTTCTACCTCTTAGTCCATTTGATAGATTTCCGACTTGTTAATTCGGTTTTAGTTGATGTCTGTTTTGGTATTCAGTTGATTTATTTGTTGCTCTTTTGTTTTTTTTTTTTTTGAAATGGAGTCTCACTCTATCGCCCAGGCTGGAGAGCAGTGGCGTGATCTCAGCTCACTGCAACCTCTGACGCCTGGGTTCAAGTAATTCTCCTGCCTCAGCCTCCCGAGTAGCTGGGATTACAGGTGCCTGCCACCGCACTTGGCTAATTTTTTGTATTTTTAGTAGAGACGGGGTTTCACCATCTTGGCCAGGCTGATCTTGAACTCCTGACCTTGTGATCCACCTGCCTTGACCTCCCAAAGCGCTGGGATTACAGGCATGAGCCACCACGCCTGGCCTTATTTGTTGCTCTTTTAAAAAATTCTAGCAGTTGTACTTTTAATTTTCAGATTATGGTTACTGCTTTTCACAGTATCTACTGTTTTGTAGCTGTAAAGTCTATCAAGTATTTAAATTTCAATATTGTTCATCAGCTCTGTGTACAAGCATTGAATATTTTCTTTTTGGTCTAAGGTCTCTTTAATATTGTTAGTTTTTTCTCATAAGTTTTGTTATTTTGGGGCTTTTGCTTATATTTGTAAATTTGCATCTGGAATAAGTACTAGTACTTGGAAGTGATTTCTTTAGCACAAGTGAATGTTGATGTTCTTTTTTTTTTTTTTTGAGACGGAGTCTTGCTCTGTCGCCCAGGCTGGAGTGCAGTGGCGCGATCTCGGCTCACTGCAAGCGCCGCTTTCCGGGTTCACACCATTCTCCTGCCTCAGCCTCCCAAGTAGCTGGGACTACAGGTGCCCGCCACCACGCCTGGCTAATTTTTTGTATTTTTAGTAGAGATGGTGTTTCACCATGTTAGCCAGGATGGTCTCGATCTCCTGACCTTGTGATCCGCCCACCTCGGCCTCCCAAAGCACTGGGATTACAGGCGTGAGCCACTGTGCCCAGCCGATGTTCTTTAGATAGATAATTCAGTTATGATTACAAGACCTCTGGCTCTATAGCTATGCAGGGCAGAGGAAGAGAGAAGCATTTAGTTGTGCAGCTTTTTCTTTAGGTGCATGAGTGGCTTGACTGTGGGATGCTAGGAGTTTCATGCAACATATCCAGTGTTCCAATGCTCACTTGAGTTGTCTTTTGGGGGCATATCTTCCGGTTTATTTGGTGGTGTATTTGAAGCTTGTCCTTCAAAACGTATTGAAGTCAATTTGAAAGCAGGGACCAATATAGTTATTCTCCAGCCCTTTAATGAATTTTCTCACTGATGATCATGCAATTTGGGGTCTCTTCCAGGGCTTGTTCACTCTTCCTGATTTTCTTATTTGGAGATTATTTTGTAGTTTTGTTGGTCTTCTTTTTTGACGGCATGAAGTTGTATGTTCCTCAGTTCTTTAGGAGTTCACTGTCAATCTTTTTTTTTGTTTTTCTTTTTTTTTTTTTTTTGAAACAGAGTCTTGTGCTGTTGCCTAGGCTGAAGTGCAGTGGTGCGATCTTGGCTCACTGCAACCTCCTCCTCCCAGGCTCAAGGGATTGTCATGCCTCAGTTTCCCAAGTAGCTAGGATTATAGGCATGCACCACCACATCTGGCTAACTTTTGTAGTGTTAGTAGAGACAGAGTTTCGTCATGTTGGCCAGGCTTGTCTTGCACTCCCGGCCTCAAGTGATCCACCTGCCTCAGCCTCCCAAAGTGCTGGGATTACAGGTGTGAGCCACCACGCCCAGCCCACTGTCAATCTTATGTCACGTGTTTTTCATTTTCCCGAAGTTTCTTAATGATTGGGTTGGCTAATGCATCCTCAGTGTTACCTATCCTGAAGTAGGATCACGTCTATCAGCTGAATCTTGTGTCAAGGCTGTTGGTGAATGAGCCAAGAATCTCAACAGGGTTCTTGGAACATACTAAAACTTTGAAAGCAAGGTCCTTTTCATGTTTCAATAACTTGTTTAAAAATCTTCCAGCAAAATGTTTCATTTGGCTGGAACATTTCAGAAGGATAGTTTTCTGGTAAACTTGGGAGGTATATATCTAGAGTCTGGTATAGGAGGCATCATGGGACTGCCAAAGGAGCCAGTTCCATGCCAGCTAATGCCTGGAGAAACAGAATCAAATAACCAAGTGGGAGATGGAGGAGGTTTTGTATTTGAATTTATTACATTGTATTGTGTTTTGTTTGCTTTTATTTAAAATTAAACTCATCAACTGATTTTTAAGTTGACTTTTGGCATTTTAAAAATATGTAGAGGAACAAAGTTGGGAATCTAACTATTGTTTGGATTCATTAAGAATTTCTCTATTAAAGCTATTATTTCATTTGAAGTTTTCAAAATTAGGTTTATTGTTAAAAATAGGTTTGTTTTTCTTATTACAAAAATAATATATGCCCATGGTAAAAATGTTTGGAAAATGCAGATAAATAAAAATAATTTAATCCACCTATTCAGAGATAACTACTGATAACTTAAAAAAAGATATATTTTTAGCCCTTTTTCTCTGACGTGTGAATTAGGCTTAATAGAAATTGGGTAACTTACTGTCACGTGGTAAATGGTGAAGCCATGCTATAAAACAAGGCACACTTACTCCAGAACCTTTGCTTTTAAACACTGCAGTGTATACTTGGCCTTATGGATCAATTCCTGGCCCTAGGAAGTCCTGGAAGATGTAGGATTATAGCAGTTGGTAGCCATCAGCAAGAAGCGGAGTGAGGAGGTTGATGACCGTGAAGCATTCTGTTAGATCCCAAGGGGAGGGTTGCTCTTCGGGGGGTTTGTTTCAGTTAGTTTCCCCAAAGGCCTGCTCTTGTTGATGACTCATATCTTATTGGCTCTGAAATTCTACTCTCTTCCAGGTATCCTACAGAGCAGATTCATTTTGTTTAGTTGTTTTATTTTTTTGATAGAAACTCTGCACTGTTGAAGTCTATAGCAAAACAAAAAAACTCACATGGATTCTAATCTTGTAATTATCAATTTGGGTGCAGTTTTCTCCTTGAGATTGGGCAAAGGTAGAGGAGGCATGGTGCATGCCACAACCTTCTTTATTATCCTTGAATTTACTCATCTTTTTGGCAGGCTCATAGAAGTTAGCAAGGAGCCAGAGAACTGAGTTGCCATAACATCTCTCTAAGACCTGCTTCAGGCAGTGCATTTCAGCAAGGAGCAGACCATGGAGGATCACAGGGATCTGAATTTGCAGGTGATGGTCCAAATTTTTGGCTCCAAGTATAAAATACTGATTTCCCAACTCCTCTACCCAGGGCTTTCTTGCTCTGAGGCCAGGCTGGCACTGTTTGCATAAAGCACTCTTCCATTTCAAAACAGCTGTGCCTAGAAGCAGATGAGAGTCGACGAAGTAGGGATCATAAGTCAGCAGAACTGTGCTACAAAGGCATTTTCTGTTGCTGCTTTTGGTGGTTGCTGACTAGGAAATCAGACACTCCATAATCAACAGAACTTTACATTGTGCATTTTAGAAGCTAAAAATCCTAGATAAGAGATCCTTAATGGTTTACTCCCCAGGACAAAAGCTGCAGCTCATAGATTCTGTGTCTTCTGGCATTAATGTTATGATCTCACTGAAATGAACATTATCAGAACTCCTTTTAAATAGTCTTTTTGAAGTTTGCTAAGTTATGGTTATAAGATGTGCCTTTTCCCTCCCTGATGGATGTCAGTTGGTATCATCTTCCCTACTTGACTGACATAAGCTTTCTTAACCTGCTGTCCTTGAGATAAATCTTTGAGGGAAACTTAGTTATACTCAGCTACAAAAGAGACACTATCATTTTGATGTGTTATGGAACTGAGGAGTGATAGTTCCTATCACTGGGCTGGTCAACACTCTCCTGCTTCCTTTATGGTAGTTGTTATAAATGATGTGTTTGGGGGGTTTCATTTCAGTTTATTTTTACATTTATGAGTCTGTAGTCTTTCCCACAACAAAGTCCAGCCATTCCTGCATGCCTCATCACTCCTAAGTGTGGTATAACAGAATTTGAATAAGAAATTTAAGGCAAACAAGAGTTTGTGATTTTATTAGAAATGCTGGATAAGAATTTTTTTTTTTTTTTGAGACTGAGTCTCATTCTGTTGCCCAGGCTGGAGTGCAGTGGTGCAATCTCGGCTCACTGCAACCTCCACCTCTCAGGTTAAAGCAATTCTCCTGCCTCAGCCTCCCCAGTAGCTGGGATCGCAGGCACCTGCCACCATGCTGGGCTACTTTTTTGTGATTTTAGTAGAGACAGCATTTCACCATGTTAGCCAGGCTGGTCTCGAACTCCTGACCTCAAGTAATCCTCCCACCTCGACCTCCCAAAGTGCTGGGATTACAGATGTGAGCCACTGCACCCAGCCTGTATGAGGCATTCTTAATATATCTCTTTTTCTCATGTATCATCTGATGATTATCTTTGACTGTCATCTATACTCCTCTTCCACAGTTAACACAGTCATGAGTTATGGCCCCGAGTTTGACCTGAGCAAGAATCAATTCTTGATGCTGTTGACAAAGCTGCTTTTGGACTCACATCATGATCCACATTTCTGAGACAGAGTCAGACACGATAACCAGCCTATCATTGCATTGGATATAAAGTTTGGAAGCAGAGCCACCAAAAAGTGAAGACACATCAATAATTTCTTATTCTTCAATAGTAAAGCAATTGTATCCTATTTCTGATCCTAATAGTACCCTTGGAGGCATCCTTATTGTCTGATCAGATCACCTCCAATATCGCTCTTACTCCCCAAAACAAACTCAGGATGACAACCATAAGAAATTACTAGGAGCATGTGGGAAGACGTGGATTAGTCACTAAGTGACCTTGTTGGTATTTGTATTTTGAGTTTCAATAGCCCAGATGATGTTTCATCCAGATGCTAACACCCAGACACCCTACCAATTGACGTACTTATTTAAGTCAAGCCACACGATCCTATTTATTCCTTTGCCATTTTATTTGCTAGGATTTAAAATGAAATGTCCTCCTTTGTCTGAACATGTACTATGAAAGTTCTTCATCTATCAATAGCAACAGAAAATGCAATGAACAAACCTATTTCTTTTAGATCTATTTTTGTATGTCTCATATTCTCAGAGTCATTTTGTTCTACCCTCCCACACCTAAGTGGTCATCTGGCCTTCTCTAATACAGTTCTTTGATTTCATCGAGAACAGCCGTTTGTCAGATTTAGGTGGCATATGTGCTAATCATGGTTTAATTGGTCTCTTCTGTTCTGTGATGGTACAGGTGTGATGCAAATAAAACCTATATGTGCAATGGAGGTGATTGGAATTACGGTCAACTGACAGGAGGCATCAACCTCTCAGTGCTTGAATAGCCAGTTTATTGGATCAGACAGGACAATTACCGCAAATGGCCTGTCAGAATGGTTAGAGCTCCCTACAGGCTTTAAGGCAGGTGTTTGTGCCTTCAGTTTAATCTCTTTCTTTCTAGTTCCAGGTTACATGCAGCCCTTGGCACCAGCAGAAGCATTAATACAGAAATGTGGGTCACCTGCATGCCCAGACCAGTGGATCTGGACTCACTGCCAAATGAGGCATTAGTTCCCTGTGATGCAAGCTGGATTTCTCCAGGGAAAAACTAGACTGACTTGCAATCCTTTATGGATCATCTGAGTGTTTGATTTAGTAGAATTATGGATATTTAGAATGCTTTTTCCTGAGTTCCAGTGGAGCCTCTAGAGACTACAACATTCATATCTCTCATTTTATGATTGAGGATTTGGAGTTTCAGAGACGTTAAGCAAGTGCCCACGGCTCAGCTAGTCAGTGGTAGAGTCAGGGCGAGGTTTCAGATCTTTGGACAGTGCTGATTACTGGACCCACAGCTGCCATCTGAGTGTCCTTTCCTGACACCTGACAGTTTCTGTCTGTGGAAGGTACTGAAGCCTTAACAGCTTCTAGAGATTGGATAAGCAAAACATATGCCTCTATAAAGAAAAGCTACAGACAATTGTTTTCTTCTTTAACTTCTCTCTTCTGCATGATTTTTTGTATCTCACTACAATCAAAGTAGTAGTTATTCTGTGGTGGTGCTTCTCCTTTTGAGTGTTAAAGTTGTTTGAAATCTGTGACAATTCTGTTATATAGCTAGGCTCTATTTCATACATTATGGTTGGTCATCAAAGTTTGATTACATAGAAGACGTGTGTTAGACGTATACCTACTTTAGATGTGCAGAAACTGGGCTTCGGGAATGTTTAATAACTTTCCTAAGATCAGCTGAACAGTAAGGCTGGACCTGGGAGTTGAACTTGAGACTAGTTTCCCTGAAACCTGTGTTGTTGACCTCGTGGCACACAGTTTCTCAGAACACTGAGCCCTTCCATAGTCATTTAGCTTACTCCTAAGAGTGAATGCAGCCTTGGGAAAATTTGTTTCACAAGGTTGAGGCATTTCTGAAAACTCCCCTTTCAGGATCAAAATTTGGATGGTAATTTTCCTCTTCTCAGATTATGCCTAGTCAGAAAATTGTTTCAATGATCAAACTTGTATCAAACTTGGGGTTAAGGAAATGGGCCTATGCAGTGGTCGGGGTGATGGTCCTGCCTTTCAGAGAAACCCCTGTCAAGGAAGCCACTGCTAAGTGTATTAGATGTCAATTCATTCTTCTCTGAAAGTAACTTAGTTTATTCTTTCTTGGGAATACAATGGTCCTATATTTTTATGTATTTTTCACGTTCCTTATAGAAAGGCCTTGCTACTTAGGCCATTTCTATTAAAACTCAATAATTTCTAGACTAGTAAAAAATTTGAGCATTGCTGTTTCATAGACAGTTATAAAGCTGTCAGCTTTCTAGATGGCACTTTTTTAATTTGTGGATTTTTCTCAGAAAACCCCGTGACTTGGAAAGCCACTCTTTTTTTTTTAAATTTTATTAACAGTTTGTTACACATCTTGTACCTCCTTCATATCCCTTGTGATCATGTACAATTCATCCAGTTTCTGTTATTCTCATTATAAAGGACAAAAGTAATAAAGGTGGTAGAATGGCTTGTTAAGAAAAGCCAAGTTCTGGGAGAAATTGGCAGGCACCACTCTGTTATTGGTTTAGGAAAAGCGCTTCTAAATCCTTGCTTGGATGGCAGGACTGAATGTGAAATTTGGGAGGCATTGTGATCCAGATGGTTTTCTTGTTCCCTTGTAAGTCTACATTTTCCTTTTTTTGGAGGATAAAGATAGGAAAAATGAAAGATAGCAAAACTCAGTTTTTAGTTAGCTTCATGTTGAGCAATTAATCTAGTCAACCCATGTTTTGCATGTACTGCTTTTCATAATTACCAGTTAGCATATTTGAATATACAAATGAGCACTGTCACCTAGATAAAAACATGACCAATTTCAAAGCTTGCGGGAGATGCACAAAGAATGATTGCCCTACGTAGAGGTGTTCAAGGCTGAAGATGACCTTGACCAACTTGTCTTTTCTGCCAGGAAGTGATTCAATGCCTATCTGCCTACTTTCCATGTCTTCCCAGGCCATTTATTTTTCTTTATTTCTCTCTGTTTCTTCAGTATTTATCTAATTTTCAGATATTATCATAAATTGAAAGGGTTTGTAATTGCATCATTAGGAGGATGAACAGAGGGTTCAGACACTCACCCAAAATCTGCCTGTAGCCTTTGATACAAGAGTTTTGGATTTTTAGTTTGAATGGGAGTTTGGTTTGAATTTTCAGTTTGAAGTTTTTTGGAGTTTAGTTTGAATTTTAGTTTAAATTGGAGTTTAGCTTGAATTTTTAGCTTCAAGTTTTTTTTGAGTATTGTTTGATTTTATTTTGAAGTGGAGCTTAGTTTGAATTGAATACAAAACAGGATTCAAGGAGGATGAGAGACAAACATGATGAAGGTATTGTTCTGTCTTTCTTCCTTGTACAATGAAATGAGTTTGAGTTTATTGGTTAATGGGGTGATGGCCAGAAGTTGTGGGGTTTACAAATTTTTGAATAAGAGGGTTCAGGAACTCACTGCCTTAGCAGTGGTGCTTCAGTGCCCAGGTGTCAGAGTATACACAGAATTGAAGAAGGGGAATTATTTAGGCACAGTTTGGCGCCTTTGGAAATGGCATCTTGAAGAATTATCTGGAGACCATGCTCTTGCCTAGACACTGGCATTAACAACAGGATGGAGGTGATCAGCAGTTGCTGGAGGGAGGCTGACAACATTTGTGGAGGCACTTGGAGCAGGAGAGGGAGAACATGTCAGTTTTATATGAGGACTATAGCTGACACATTAGTTTATAGGCATGTGTGAGGCATCCCCTTGGGAATGACAGTGACTAGGGAATATTTTAAGTACCTCTTAGAACCAGTGAAATTCAGGAATCAAGCAATTTTTCATTCATATGAAGGAAGAGCTTATTATATTCAAGTTAATTTGTTAAGTCTGGTGGGTGCACAAAACCGTGAAGGTCTGAAATGTTATCCTAGTTGCAAGCTAACAAGTCAGCCTACTACAGTTTCACGGGTGCTGGTGGAAGGCATGAGACTCCTCGTAGGAGACAAATAACTTTATTATGCATAGCTTTGAGGCAGCATGAGCTTCATGTTTGAATTTGTTCTTTCTGTCCCCCATGTTCCACACAATTATGCAGGGGAGGACCTTGCTGAATGCTGCACATTCAGTGGATTTGTGTCCCCATGGAAGAACCCACAACTAGGAAACCCTAAATTTTTAAAAGGATTGTTAGCAAACCTGACCAACGTTGGCCTTAAAGGGAGATGCTATCTTTCTTAAACTGGTCGGGAAACAAATCTGCCCTTTGCTCCAGAAGGAGACACTACCTCTGTCTTCCAAGGCCGTTGGACATTCAAACATCTTTGATGAGATAGTCTAGAAAAAAAACTGTCAATGTATCTGCTCAAAAGCCCTTTGCAAAAATGTGAGAGACTCATGAAGAGTTGTCTCCCAACAGTATATCCCAAAGACTCATATTTTTATAATTATTGTAGATGGATAAACGTGGAGTCACTGGAGTGATACCAGTAGAGGTAAAATAGGAGGAGTATTCTGAGGGTGTGAGGGTCTTTTTATGTTTATGGACTTACACCCACTAAGGCTTTTCCTTCTCTGGTCTATAAATCGGATAAATTTTTCCAGGGTGTTGTCTTGTCTTTCTTGTTATTTAGACTCATCTGGCACAAATGCTTAGGCTAGGTCTACAGTTCTGATAGGTTTTGCCTTTGGTATGCAAAGGAAAGGCTTCAGACTAAATATTTCAGTGTCCATTAAAAAGTAGGGACAGAAACCAGAAATCTTATCATATCCTGTCATTTTGTAATATGCTGGATTGCTTCAGCAGATTAACTAGAGAATAAGGAAAAATCTATGTGAAAGTGAGTATATGTGAAGAGTGTGTGTGTGTGTGTGTGTGTGTGTGACAGAGAGAGAGAGAGAGAGAGAGAGAGAGAGAGAGCGCAATGGCATTCTGTATTCAGAAAGAGCCTGTATTCTTTGTACTTTTAACACTGTTGGTCGTTTGTTTTTTTCTTGTAAATTTGTTTGAGTTCAACAAGTGGGCAAAGGTTATGAACAGACACTTCTCAAAAGAAGGCATTTATGCAGCCAACAGACACATGAAAAAATGCTCATCATCACTGGCCATCAGAGAAATGCAAATCAAAACCACAATGAGATACCATCTCACGCCAGTTAGAATGGCAATCATTAAAAAGTCAGGAAACAACAGGTGCTGGAGAGGATGTGGAGAAATAGGAACACTTTTACACTGTTGGTTTGGACTGTAAACTAGTTCAACCATTGTGGAAGACAGTGTGGCGATTCCTCAGGGATCTAGAACTAGAAATACCATTTGACCCAGCCATCCCATTACTGGGTATATACCCAAAGGATTATAAATAATTCTGTTATAAAGACACATGCACACATATGTTTATTGTGACACTATTCACAATAGCAAAGACTTGGAACCAACCCAAATGTCCACTAATGATAGACTAGATTAAGAAAATGTGGCACATATACACCATGGAATACTATGCAGCCATAAAAAATGATGAGTTCATGTCCTTTGTAGGGACATGAATGAAGCTGGAAACAATCATTCTCAGCAAACTATCGCAAGGACAGAAAACCAAACACCACATGTTCTCACTCATAGGTGGGAATTGAACAATGAGAACACTTGGACACAGGAAGGGGAACATCACACACCGGGGCCTGTCGTGGGTTAGGGGGACAGGGGAGGGATAGCATTAGGAGATATACCTAATGTAAATGACGAGTTAATGGGTACAGCACACCAACATGGCACATGTATACATATGTAACAAACCTGCACATTGTGCACCTGTACCCTAGAACTTAAAGTATAATAAAAAATATATATACATATTAAAAAAACAAACAAAAAAAACCCATAGTTGGTCTAGTGTAGCTCACTTGAAAGGCATTTTAAAGCTCTTAGATGTGCTCTCTCATACTTTCAAGACCTGCAAATGATAACCTAAGATTTTTGATGATGATGATATTTGGTAAGCATGAAATTACCTTCAGAAACATCACTTCTTAATTCAGATGCTGCTTAACTCAAAGGCTCAGTATTACAAAGTCTTGAAGATTTTGTAGGTAGGAGGAGAAAACTAAATCAGTATTTTTAACTAAGTATTTAAAAAGAAAGTGAAAAGAGGAGAATCGTATGTTTTACAGGTAGAGTGTCTTAGGCCTTTTCATAGCTAATCTGTTTGGGATTCTCTGACTAGGGTGGAATAAATGTATTATATGAGAGGCTCTATTGAGCACAGTGTGATGGTCGCTTAGTCTGACTGTGGCTGTGTCTCACATATCACTGTACCCAGTCAATACTCTATTATTGCAACTTAAGTGGTTTGCTACAGTGTTCCACGCACTGGGTATTAGAAGCTGTGTTCCCTAATTTCCTAAGCAATAATGGTATAAGCAGTATGCATTTTTTATTATAAAAACTAACAATTGCCTCCTCAGAGCTAATGGTTTTTTATATACTATTGATACCCAGGAGATTTAGTCATAAATCAGAGCAAAATTAAATATGAAATGTGCTAAATTTTGGCAGAATTAGATTTTCTTTGTAAAGGTCGAAGTCTTCAGTTTTTCTTGAAATCAAACTTTGGTTTTCTTCCTGGTGTCTTTATTTCTATTTTACTTAAATGGGTGTGTTGTTTCCTGATTAAAATTGACTGAGAATAATTATAACAATAATAGTTCATAGCATGGGCCTGGGAGGTATTCTTTATAGCTCCTGGAGGCTGTCTCCATCCAGCCTTTCTGTCATCAGTTTTTTAAATGCGAACCATATTTGAGACGCAGAAGGAGTAAATGGTTATGAACTACATGACAAAGATTGTCACGTGAAAGATCATTTCTGTCTTCAAATGACTGCTGTCGTCACAGGCCAGGGGCTCTGTGTTCAAGAAAGAATTCACTTGGTGAATTGCCTATCTACTGATTTTACCATAAATGGAAGGTAAGAAAGGGCAATAGTTTCTCTCATGAATAGACGTAATTAAGGGTTGCTAGTGTCCAGGTAGCCAAAGCCCCAGTTCCAAATCAAGGTAGAGTTAGAGCTGCCCTGGGGTGATAGGAACTGGAAGTTCAAAGTCAGCATAGTCAAACTTACATTCTTCTCTCTTTTAGGAGGTCTCTCTGTTTCTCCTTTTTGCTCATCTCTGCACATTCACTTCATTTTTCTTTCTTTCTTTCTTTCTGGGCTTTTTCTGCTTCTTTATACATGGCAGAATATGGTAGCGTCACAGGATCCATCCCAGGTTGCATATTTTCAATCCCAGTGACTGGTCCCAGCCACCAGGCCAGAGTCAGCCTGGAGACCTTCAGGCGTGGGGCCACATTTAAATTAATAGGGAGTGAAGGGGATGAGTGCTGTGGCTCACACCTGTAACCCCACCACTTTGGGAGGCTGAGGCAGGTGGATCACTTGAGGTCAGGAGTTTGAGACCAGCCTGGCCAACATGGTGAAACCCCATCTCTACTAAAAATACAAAAATTAGCCTGTAATCCCAGCTACTCGGGAGCCAGGAGAATTGCTTGAACCCAGGAGGTGGAGGTTGCAGTGAGCCGAGATTGCACCACTGCACTTCAGCCTGGGTGACAGGGCCAGACTCCATCTCAAAAAAAAAAAAAAAAAAAAAAAAAAGAAAAAAGGGAGTAAAGGGACAGCGACAATAGATGGGGTGTGTTTCTTGATTAAAAGTATTGAAATTGACCAATATTTATGATAAAACCAATTACAGCCACAGTCTGCAGGCCAACTATAGGCTGGAGGCTCCCTGTTTAAGATCCCTCAACAAGTTTTTCTTGGACCACTCTCCAAATTCAAGGGACACCTAGCGTCATCCACAGGGCTAGAATTGGGATGATGCAAGGGAAGCTCTTGTCTCAGGTGCAACATTTAAGAGGATCCATGAAAATATCAATAATCTAGATAAATAATGCTTCTATGTAATATTAAAAAATGAAACTAGTGTAAAAATTCCATGATGAAAAATTAGAAAATTTTAAAGAAGGCAGGATGATTATTACTGATTTTCCTTTTCCTTCAGGCTCCAATATGACTTAGCACAGCATGTTTGGCCAGGTGTTGACCTATAGGCCAGTCAGTTGAGGGCAGGGGAGTGAGTCCCATCAATAACCTGAGGGGTCAGTTCTCAGCAATAGGGACGTGGGCCAGGCAAGTACACCTCAAAAAGTATCTGCTAAAGGATGTGTGTTGAAGCATTATACTTTCTTCTGAAATATGGCCCCTGGATGAGTCAGTTCAGGTTGCCATAACAAAATACTATAGAATGGGTAGCTGAAACAATAGAAATGTATTTTCTCACAGTTTCGGGGGCTGGAAATCTGAGATCAGGGTGCCAGCATGGTTAAGTTCTAGTGTAGGCTTTCTTCCTAAGCTTCTAGATGGTCGCCTTCTCACCATATGCTCACATGACCTTTCATCCACGCGTGGAGGGAAAGAAATAGAGAAAGAGGGAGGGAGGGAGGGAGAGGGGAGAGAGAGTGAGAGAGATGGGAGGAGAGAGAAAGAGAGAGTGAGGGCATGAGCAAAGAGAGAGCAAAGTTTCGGGTGTCTCTTCTTCTAAGGACACATGTCCCATCATGAGGGCTCCACTGTCATGACCTCATCTAACCCTAATTACCTCCCAAAGGCCCCATCTCCAAATATATCACAGTCACTGTGAGGTTAGGGCTTCAGTATGTGCATTTGGTGGGGGAGTGGGAAACAAACATTCAGTCCATAATGGACCCCAAGGATTAGAAATACACTTCAAACTTTTTAACTCTTCTTTAATGGTCTTTCTTGGATTTCTCATGTGTAAATTTTTACTTTTCTTTGTTTAAATTTAGTTATCTTTAGACAGTGTTGTCAAAATATAAGCCCAATAAATTAAGTTTAGATTTTGTCATTGACTTCTTATTTCAAGTAAGTTGCTACAAGAGTAACTTTTTGTAAAGCTGACTGACTCAAAGATTTAACTAGAACATGAGGCTTGAGTGTTTAACCATTTCTGAAACCCCCAGGACCTGACCGATAATTACTCTTCCGATCCACAATAAGACAGAAACATTTAGCATATGGTTTTTCTTTCTCGTCTAGAATCAATCAGAATGTGTCACTTTGTAGCTTGCTATGGTCAATCAAAGTGTTGTGCCTAGTTCTTCTAAATGTAAATCTCCTAAAGACATTTTTCAGAAAAGACTGTCAAATTATTAAGTGATAGGAATGTTGGTAGAGAAACTAAATTCCTTTAGACATTTTATAGGTACTGAAAAGTTAGGAAATGTTTTTTTTTTTTTTTTTTTTTAATCTCCTCAAGGGATGTTTTGGTTTTGATTTCAAACACCATATTGGAAAACATTTTAACTGTGAATATAATTCTGAAAACACTTCGAGCCCTGACAATATCTGTCCTGGGCAGCTTCGTATCAAGCTGGCAAAACAGATCCTGAAAAAAATAGGGGAGTATTTTTGTTTTCAGAATGCTTTATATGCAATTCCCCAGAAACAGCTCAAAAAGATAGATACTCTTTTCTAAAAGGTTGCTGGTTTAGCACTTCCCAACTTATAAAGGTTGGAATTTCCCACTGGCTCAGTGGAGAGATTTGTATCAGTTATTTTAGATTCACTTAATAGCACATTTGTGTTTGAGATGAAGCGTGAGTCCCACCAGACAAAGTAAGATTGTTCTTAAAAATTGGCCTCCTTCTCCCTCCCCCGCATGTATACTCAGATCTAAAATTGCGTCTTCTAAATGTTATTCCACAGCTAGATATGACATCCCATCTTAAACCAGCAGCAGTAACTGCTGTTTCTCTTTGTGGAGAACATGGCTGGATGTACAGCACACAGATTTGTGAAGGCTGGAGTTTTTCAGTTCCTTAAGTGAAGCCCTCACTATAGTTCCCCCCACCTTCATGCCCATGTGTTAGTGTAGATCAGAGTGAGGGTGAAGAAATCAGGTGACACTTGGAAAAGTACCGTGAAGGCTTATACAAAACACAGAAACACAGTCAGTGACACTTGCCTCACCACCAGTGATTTCAGGGCATTCAGTGCATTTTATTTTCCTTTTTGCAGGGACATTCATCATGCTCTATCTTGTTTAGTTCTTCCCTACCAAGCTTCCATGCTTCTTAGAGGCTGGGCATCCTTGCAACCTGGTATCCTTCACCACCCCTGGTACTGCATGAAGGTCACTCAGAAGTGTGCTGAATAGTGTGCTGAATGCTTGAAATGCGGAGTGTGTTTGAATTGGTCAAAAGTTCACTTAGGGGAAGGGAAGACTATTATTTATTGAGTGTTTATGCCAAACATTTGACATAAATGAATTTTTCTGTGAATCCTCACAATAGTCTTACGAGAAAGACAAAATTATTCCCATTTTGCCAAAAATGGAGAAACTGAGGCTTTAAATAGTAAATTGCTCTGCATCAGTGGAGTCAGCTGGACCCAGGGTTCTAAACAAGTCTATCTGATGTCATCAGGCTGGGCTGCATCTGTAATTAGAACCAAGGTCCCAGATTCAGATGCCTGTGGGGCGCGGAATACAGGGAAGGAGCCTTAGGAGCCCTGTGGTGAAGGAGAACCCCTGCCTACAGACCTTGTCCAAAGCGGGCAGCCTCTTAGTTTCAGCCAACTTTACAACATTAAGAGAGAGAGGGAGAGAGAGAGAATCCATACATTTGTATTTTTTAGGGATTTTTCAAAGTCTTCCAATTTTTATATTGTAGCAACAAATTTGATGATAATACTTGTAAAAGTTAAAAACAGTTCAGTGGGCCAGATTGAGGCTGCAATCTGAAAGTTTTTAGCTGTTAAAGAATAGTTTTAAAGAATTGCAACTGTTTCCCTCAAGCAGGCACAATCGTCCCTTGGTATCTGAGGGGGGTTGGTCCATGGATGCTCAAGGCCCTCATATAAAATGGCATAATATTTGCGTATAACATATGCACATTCTGTCATATATTCTAGATTGCTTATAATACCTACTACAATGTAAATGCTATGAGGCAGTGGTTATACTGTCTTATTTTAATTTTTTTTTTCTTTTCTACATCCCTGAGAAACAGATGTTTTAAAATTTGTATTCTTCTTCTTCTTCTTCTTTTTTTTTTTTTAAGGACTTTTCATCCATGGCTGGTTGAATTTGCAGATGCAGAATACGTGGATACAGAGGGCTGACTGTATTGTAACCCTGACTGATGTAAAGTGCTACCTGCCCAGGAGAACTTAGAGAACTAACTGTAATTACTAGTTTGCTGTTTTATCAGTATATGAAATATTTACGGATAATACTTTCAGAAGAAGTGCTTTCCTATCTACTCGATGTGGAATAAGGACAGTGAATGTACCTGCTTACTTGTTTTACTTACCCTACTTGATGTGACGTTCTGACTTGGAACTTCATGAAAACAGCACAGTTATTTATTTATTTAAGATGGAGTCTCGCTCTGTCACCCAGGCTGGAGTGCAGTGGCATGATCTCTCTGCTCACTGCAACCTCTGCCTCCAGGGTTCAAGTGATTCTCCTCCCTCAGCCTCCTGAGTAGCTGGGATTACAGGCACGTGCCACCATGCCCGGCTAATTTTTTGTATTTTTAGTAGAGATGGGGCTTCACCGTGTTAGCCAAGATGGTCTCGACCTCCTAACCTCGTGATCCGCCTGCCTCGGCCTCCCAAAACACAGTCATTTATGAAGCAGTGAAGTGATGCCGCATCCTGAACTGTATACAGTTTTCTAAGTGTTTCATACAAGTATATACACTCTCCTAGTGATAGTGACAGGAGGCAGCCAAATGCCCAGGCAGATGGGGCGGGTCCCCAGGGAAACCCCACCTCCAAGCTGAAGACAGTTTAAAGCCTGAAAGCCAAGCTACAAGTTAAATCCTCAGACCAGACTGAGAACTTGTCTTCCTGTTTTGCATACTTTCCTCTGATTGGTCCCCACTTTTCACCCTTTTCACCTATTTTACATAAGCTTACCCTTTCCTAATCGGTTTTCTACACTGTCATGCCTGCCTTTGAGCGGTGTTTTCACTTTAACCTTTTTTGTATACTCACAAACCAATCAGCATGCACTCCCCATTCTGAATCCGTAAAAGGCCCCGGACCCAGCCACATGGGAAAACTTTCCTGCTTTCTGGTAGGGGAACCAACTGTATATCCCCTCCACTGAAAGCCATTTATATTGTTAAATAAAATTCTTCTCCGCTCTCCTCACCCTTCAATGTCCAACATATCCTCATTCTTCTTGGTCACAGTATAAGAGCTCAGGAACTGCTAAACGTAGGTACAAGCTATAACACAGGCAAGCTGGGGCATGCCAGTGTGGCTGTGTGAGGTCTGGGTGGGGCGTCACCAGCCAGGGTTCCCCAGCTTGCAAAGTGACTGAGAAGAAAAATCCTACATCAACAGGACATTATGAATGACATGCATATGTAACCACTTGTAGTTTTGGCATTAATTACTAGTTGCTCATTACGAGATGTTGATGACGCCCCTTGTCAGAGGCAGACAGGGTAGTTAGTCTCTTGTTCTTGATCTTGGTCCTTTTTATCTATTGTTATCCTGGCTCAGGTCATCAGCTTCTATTGTCATCCTCTTCACTGTCCCAGAGTGTGCCAGTCTCTCTCTTGACATATGTGTTGATATGATAATTACAGCAAAGTGTGTCTCTTAGCTCCATTTCCTGACATTTGCATCTGCACAGAGTTCAACTGAATTACTATTGCTTTAGCAATTTCTGTTCCTAACAGCTATTTCAGGAAGCAATATAGTGAGGTGATGCCCTTCACTGTCAATGTTTGAATGCCTGTGAATATCCCCATTCAGTACTCCCTTGGTAAGATGACTTTGATGAGCTTCCATGATTTCTATGTAGCAAAAAGAATACCTTCTAAGATGTTGCTAAGGTTCAAATGTCTGTTCTTCAATGATTGTCCCCTGCATTTCATTGTAAATATGTCTACTTCCCTACTGCAAGGATATAACCTGTCCCTGGATTTTTCAGATTTCCCTGCCTTTTTAGAGTGATATCTTGTCCTTTCTTCTACTTTTGCCCTGTTTCCTCTCTTTTTTTCCTCCCTATTTTGTCATCCCAGAGAAACCACTTTTAATTATTTTTAACTTATAATTTGGGAATTTAACATCGTGTCTGTAAATAACATGCTTTTATTGCTACCACTTGATTTTTCAATTACAGGTGTTGTTTCTGAAACTTCACATATGGAAGGTAAAGATTTAGCTCCATTTCTCTCCTGATTCCTACCATAAAATGACCACCTTTCTGTTTCCCATTTTTTTCTAATAGAATTAGTTGAAATTTGTTAGACTGGTATTCTATATTCAATGTCTGTATTATTATGGCTTCATAAGCACTATAAACAATCAAGCCAAGACATGCACTAAGGGACTCTGCTTCCCCCAACTTGGGGTTAATAATTGTCATATTTTTCCTGTCGCTTAGTTTTTTAATGTACTTACTTAGTTGAACCTGAAACATTCCAATAATTATCTCAGTCTGTTTTTAGTATATTCAGATATGTCAGGTAGTATAAATGTTACCTTTTTGGGGCAATTTCTCTTGGAGTCATCTGACCTGCTATAATCTTTTTTTTTTTTTTTGAGATGGAGTCTCACGCTGTTGCCCAGGCTGGAGTGCAGTGGCACGGTGTTGGCTCACTGCAAACTCCACCTCCTGGGTTCAAGCGTTTCTCCTGTCTTAGCCTCCCAAGCAGTTGGGACTACAGGCAGGAGCCACCACGCCCAGCTAATTTTTTTGTATTTTTAGTAGAGACAGGGTTTCACCATGGTGACCAGGCTGATCTCGAACTCCTGACCTCAGGTGATTCACCTGCCTCAGCCTCCCAAAATGCTAGGATTACAGGCTTGGGCCACTGCACCTGGCCTGACCTGCTATAATCTTGATCATCTGTACTTCATGTCTACTGCACAACAGTCTTCCTATGATCTTCCTTTAATATTATCCTGGTGATTCCTTTAGTCTCTCCCCTGTTTCATTCAGAACCACACCTTCTTTTTTCTTGGTTTACAGCCTTCTTTGGAGGGGCACATGTGCTGGTAGTGTCCAGTGAAAGGGTGCATGAGAGATCAATATTTTGAGATATTACATAATTTTAAACATTTCTAATCTTTCTTCACACTGAATTGATAAGCAGCTGCTGATAATTTACCTTCAGAATTTTAAAATTATTACTTCATTGTCTTTTGGGTTCCAGAGTTGTTGTTGAGAAGTCTCAGTCCATTCTCCTTCCTAGTCTTTTGTATGTCACTTCTACTTTTAACCCCTTTGGAAACTTACAGAATATTATTTTTTTTATTGTCCCAAAATTTCACATTGACATGCTTTGGTAGACATTTACTTTCATCCATTCTGTTGGTTACTCAATATGCCTTTTAAATTTGATTTCTTTTATCCTTCAGTTCTGGAAATTTTCTTGAATAATAATAATAGTTATTCTTTGAATGTTTCATTAACCTCCATTTCCTCTGTTCTCTATCCTATTCAGAAGTTAGACCTCTTAGACTGCTCTTCTAATTTTCTTATCTTTGCTTTCCTGTTTTTAATTTGTGTCTTTATGTTCTGACTTTCTGAAAAGTCCCTCTCTTGCCCTTCCTTCTTTTCCTTTTTTTTTTCTTTCTTGAAATTTATCACTACTACATGTGAAAGGCCTTTACCAAGAAAAAACTAGAATAAAGGATGTTGATGTGGGGAAGGCTATACTTTCTTAAAAATGAATTTATTGAGATGTAATTAATACCACAAATTTCGTCCTCTTAATGTATACAGTTTAGTGGTTTTAAGCGTATTCATAATATTATACCACCATCACATCTGCCTCCCATCAACTGTAGTATGTTTTGTTTTTGTTTGCATTCCCATCGATATATTTTCTCATTTTTCCTGTGATTTCTTCTTTGACCCATTGGTTATTTAGGGTTCCGTTGTGTAATTTCCACATGCTCATGAATTTCCCAAATGTCTCTCTATTATTGATTTATAATTTCGTTTCATTGTGACTGGAGAACATATTTTGTATGATATAAATCTTATATATATTGAAACTTGTTTTATGTCCTAGGATATGTTGATTCTGGAGAATGTTCCATATGCACTTGATAAGAATGTATATTTTTCTGTTATTGGTTGGAGCATTCTATAGATTTTAGCTAGGTCTAGTTGGTTTATAGTGTTGTTCAGTGCTTCTATTTCTTTGTTGATCTTTTGTTTAGTAGTTCTACCTATTATTGAAGGTGGGATTTTGAAATCTCCAATTATTTTTTTGAGTTGTATATTTCTCCCTTTAATTGTGTCAGTTTTTACTACATTTATTTTGCAGTTTTGTTGTTAGCTTAGTATATGTTTATAAGTACTATGTATTCCTGATTGACCCTTTTAACATTATAAAATGTCTTTCTCTGTCTCTAGTAACAATTTTGTTTTAAAGTTGATTTTGTGTGATATAAATTTAGCCACTCCAGCTTCTTTTGGTTATTGTTTATGTTGTATGTCTTTTAGTGTTATTTTACTTTCCACCTATGTCTTTGAATCAAAAGTGTGTCTCTTACAGGCAGGAGATAGTTAAATAATTTTTTGTTTGTTTTTTTTGTTACTGTTGCTTTTAAATTATGTATTTATTTACTATTTTTAAATTAATACATATTAAGTGTACATATTTTGGGGGTACATTTGATAATTTGGTACATTCAGATAATAATATCAGCGTAATTGGGATATCCATCACTTTAAATATTTATCTTTCTTTTTTTTTACTCTAGGAACATTTAAATTGTTCTCTTCTATTTGGAAATGTATAATTGATTAATGTTAACTATAATCACTCTACTAAGCTATCAAATACCAGGTCGTATTTCTTTTACTTAAGTGTGTATTTGTACCTATCAATCAATCTGTCTTTACCTCCCCTTTCCCCTACTATTCCCAGCCTCTGGTTATTGCCAGTCTTCTCTATCTTCATGAGATCTACTTTTCATCTGCCGCTCTGTCTTTTGATTGGAGTATTTAATCCATTTACATTTAATGCAATTACTGCTAAGTAGAATTACATTTCATGCAATTACTCTTAAGCAGGAATTAAGTCTGCAAGTTTGTTATTTATATCCATATGTCTTTTGCCCTTTCTGTTTCTCTATTTCTCCATTGCTGTTATCTTTGTATTAATTAGATATTTTCTAATATGCCATTTGACGTCCCTAAGACTGCTGGTTTCCACAGCTCCTTTGATTTTTATACTCAAGGCTACTGTAGAGCTAGATAGTGATGGGAATAGGCCAAGACAGAACACCACAAACCTCATTGTCCTTATGAGATTCAGATGTTTTCCTCGAATAATCACTTTTTGGATTGCTTTATGCCATTGGTTAATTTCAGATTTATGAATAAGTTGATTTTGACAACTTTTGCTGGTGTTCCTATTGCTTTTAAGGAAGAGTAGATTTTCAAATGTCCATTCTCCACCATTCCAGAAGTGCTCTGGGAATTCCTTGAAATCAACTTTCCATTCTTTCTTTTGACTATATTTATTCTCTGAGTATTACTTTTTGGAAAAATAAATTTCTGTTCTTGTTTTCCACACCAAGTAGCCAGGATGTTTTATTTCTCTGCAGATATTAAAAGTTAAAATATTTTTTCCCCCGTAGTCTCCGTTTCCTCTTATTTGCTTCAGCCTCTTTGTTTTGCCTCTCTATGTTAGAATTTTATTCATACAAAATGGCATCTATAATAGCAACCATTTATTGAAGAGTTACTATATGCCTCCTCACTGACTCTACTAAGTGCCTTTTGCATATTAACTTATTTCATCTTCACATTTGCTCTTAGAGGTCAGTGCTATAATTTCCCCAATTTTTTTAAATAGTAGAGCTGAGACATAAGAAATAACTCGTCTAAAGTTATATGGCATTAAATTGCAGAGTTGAAATTCAGGTCCAATCTGACACCTATATCCTCTTTATCGGATACCAGCTCATCCTTGGGTTATCTGCTTACATTTACCAGTGGGATTTAAATACCTTGAGCATATGGGTGGGCCTTGTTGACAGTTGCGTGTCTGGTGCAATCTGTAGGGTAAGTGTGGAGCTTCTTGAGCTTTCTTATTGCTATTTGGAATTAAACTTATTCTTTTCTGCTAGTCAATTATCACTTGTCTATCAGCTCTTCATCCTCCAAAATTTTATTTGTTTATGTTCTCTTTTTCTTGCATTTGTGAATTTATGCCTTGGGAGAGAAAGGTTTACTATCATTTTGATAGGCCTTTGGAAAGAATTAGAATTATATGCATGTTTTCAATACATTGCCTTTTTAATTATTTTAAGCATACTTAAAAAATAATCTCTGGCTGTTTCGTTATCTGAAGTTCTTGGGGGGTCTATCCTTCTGTTTATTTTATCTGCTGATTTATCAGAATACTAGATTTTCCTTTTGAGCTCTATAGTTTTATCTTGCAAGAGCATCCTCAGTGGGGCTTTATCCATGGGATCCCTGTGTGGTTTGGGCTGAGTCTTTCTCCATCTAGATAAGTTTCTCATTTTCTTTTGCCAGGTGCTCCAGGACCACTTTTTATGTTAATTTCTTGCCTCAGGAATACGGGACTTTGCAAGGACAGAATACAATAAAACCCAAAGTCATGAGAAGGAAGCCTTCTGGCTAAAAATTTTCAGGGGCGGTTTTTCCTCACTACGCATGCCTGGAATGTGGAAACAGACCAGCCTCCTTTTTACCTCCCTGTTCCAGTGGGCATTTGAGAAACCATTTCACTGAGAATGCAGCCTTCTCAGGGGCCTGAATTAAGGATGAGAGTCTCATTTTCAAATCTCTGTTGCTCATAGGTTCAAGGTCTTATCTCCTATGTGTGCAGCTATTAAAAGAGAAGCCCCTGGGCTGACTAAGACCAGACTAACCCCTTTCCCAGGCACCAAACCGGGGCGATGTGGCACATCTGTCTGAGTCCCTTCCATATTCATTTTTGACCCCTAGGGATCTTCATTATTTTCTTGTGAGCTCAGATATACATTTAAAATAATCCTTGTGGTATTTAAACAGAGTAGCTATGTTTTTTATAGCAAGATAATTTTTACATTATCTGATTTATTTGCTTGATGTCCTAAAATTAACCTTTTTTGAATTATTTTGTGTATACTCAATGGATTTTATCCTTACATTGAAAGTATGTATAATTTTTCTTTTATAGCTGCTCAATCAAAGAATGTATTTTTAAGGCTGTCTAATGGGATTTAGGACCAGGTCAATAGAGGTCAATAAAGGTCGTAATCGTTTCTTTGTGTTCTGTGCTGGCTAGCCTAACTGGAACACGGCATTTTGTTCTGGATGCTGTGTTTTCCAGAATATTAATAGACATTTGGTATGTTACGACAGGGAGTTAGGATGGTGAGGCATCAGGATATTATGTCAGTTGAATGGTTTAAAACACTGAGAAATTTACCTTGGAGAAGAAAAAAACGTAAGAGGATGTGATAAAATCTTTCGTGGAAGACCAATTAGATTTATTCTTTGTGTCTTTAGAAGGCTTCACAACAGATGGAAGTTACAGAAGAAGATCAATTTGGGATTGATAGCAGGAAAACCTCTTTCTAAATACAGGCATCTGCACACAAAAAGACAGCCCACCTTACAGGTAGGTGATGACTTTGTCCTTTCCCCATCATCTGCAGGACAAACATAGACAGATATTATCTTATCTATAGTTGTTAAGATCACAGACTTTGGAATCAGATTACTTGGATTCGAACACTAGTTTTACAAGGTATTAGTTTTATGACCGTGGGAAGTTATTTAACTTCTCTGAGCTTCTGTTTGTCTATCTGCAAAATGATGTACTCCCAGTAACCTATGTCATAGGGTCATTGTAAAATTTAAATGGGGTAATACACATAAAGCTGTTAGAATATTGTATGTCATATGGTAAGCCCTGAAAAAGTGTTTACCAATATTATCATCATTATCATCTGTCAAGGATGTAAAAGAATGTGTAGAATCAAAATCTCACAGAACACTGGAGTTGTGAGTGACTGCATGAGTTTCCCTATAGCGGCTGTAACAAACGATCACAAACTTGGCGGCTTAAAATAACAGCAATGTCTCTTGACCTCGTGATCTACCTGCCTTGGCCTCCCAGAGAGCTGGGATTATAGGCATGAGCCTCTGAACCCGGCCTGGCGAACATGGTGAAAACTGTCTCTACTAAAAATACAAAAATTGGCTGGGTGTGGTGGCGTGCGCCTGTAGTTCCAGCTACTTGGCAGGTTGAGGCAGCAGAATCACTTGAACCTGGGAGGCAGAGGTTGCCGTGAGCTAAGATCGCACCACTGCAGTCCAGCCTGGCAACAGAGGAAGACTCCATCTCAAACAACAACAACAACAACAACAACAACGATGTATTCTCTCACAGTTCTGGAGGCCAGAAGTCTGATATGAGTTTTGAAGGGTCAAAATCAACATATCAGCTGGGCCGTGTTTCCTCTGGAGGCTCTGGGAAAATCTGTTTCTTGCCTCTTCCAGCTTTCTGTGGCTGCCAGCATTCCTTGCCTCGTGGCCACATTAATCTCTACCTCTATATCCCATTGTCTTCTGTCTGGAGTCAAATCTCCTTCTATCCCCCTCTTATAAGGGCACTTGTGATTGGATTTAGGACCCACCTGAATAATTCAGGAAAACCGCTCCATCTCAAGATTTTTAACGTGATGATACTCACAATGTACTTTTTTTTTTTCTTTTTTGCCTTATGAGTTACCTTTCACAGATTGCATGGATTAGAATGTGGATATCTTTCGAGGTTTATTTTTCAGCCTACCACAATGACCCTTATGGACATCAGACTAATATATTTGCTATTGGAAGACATCTTGAGCAAGTTTCACAGCCTCCTCTTTAGTAATATCAGTGGTGGGGAACTAATAGGTTGTGCTATAATAACCTTTACACACTTTTCCTATTCTCAAGAATCTATAGTTTTGGAATTATCGTTTTTAAAATTTCTTTTGCAGTCTGGTTTACATTTGTTTACATTCCATTTGTTTAATCTATCTCTATATGAAAAAATGTGCCAAACTCAGGTAAATTTATCCCAATCCATGCCTGAATAGTTATTGAGGTTTTTACAGTGACCTATCATATTTAAAATAAGGGAGGTATATTAATCAACATTTTATATTTGCACGTGTCAAAAAATAAGTGACTTAAGGATTAATGGAAATGTATTGGTTCACATAACAAAGAAATCTGGGAACAATTATAGCTTCAGTCGGATCCTGGTACTTAAACCATGGCTTGGTTGCTCCAGACTTGATCTCTCCATCTCTGAGTGCTGGTTCTTTTTGATTGATTTTATTCAACTAGTTAATACTAAGATGGCAAGGTGATCACTGGCAGATCCAGGCAACTATGCTATCTTCTAAGAGCCTCAGTGGAAAGAGCTGAATATTTTCAGTGATTTCTAGAATTTGCATTCATTGGGCTGACCAAGTCACAAAGCCAACCCTGGATAGAGCCAGCTCCATCCAAACTGCAGGGACATAGAGTAAGGAGTAATAATTCTCTTTTTAAAAAAGATTAAAAAGCCATTATCAGAAGGAAGGAAAATATTTGCTGGTCAGGCCACAATAACAGATGTGATATGCAAAGCACAACATGTAATATACAAAACATCACATATGCTATATATTATCATAGTTTCAACTCTAAGTTTTGCCTGAGGCTTATGGAGTCAATCCCACTGCTCTATAGTCATGTGTCAGGCTCTGTGTACACTTGTGTTTGTTTATATTGTAGATAAAATTTACCAGATGGGAAAAATCCATTGGTGCTGCCTAGCCAGTAAGCTGGCCTGGTGGAAGTGATCAGAGGATGTGGGTAAATTTATCTTTGAACAAATGAATTAAATATGCACAGTAAATGGTTTAATGCTCAGCAAGAGAGTGCCGCCTAATCGTTGGGGAAGAAAGCAGAGCCAGCAGAGCAGCAAGCCTCACGCGGTCATTCCTACAGTGGGGTCTGAGAGGTGGCCATAGCCAGGAGGCTAGCAGAGTGCTTTGTAGCACAGCACTTGCCCGAGTGTGCAATATGTTAACTACAGCTGGGTCTGGCATAATCATCCCTGACTAATGGGTGGAGAGAGGAGGGGGTGCAAAGTGCTGAATAAGTAAATTACTTAATTACATATTATCGGAGAGAAGAACAGATGGTCAGTTTAGCCCATCTCCGAATGCCTTCGGCTTCTGAATGGAGAGTGGATCCTCAGAGGTTGGGCTCTTGATTCTGTTTATCTTCTGGTCCTACTTGAGGCCCTTGGTCTTCAGGAACAAACAGGCCTCCTTTCCCCAAGGCTGGAAGGCACTGGGTGCTCTAGTGCCCAATCTAAGCTGAATTAGGACAGGCCTAAGCTGGTCAGCATTTTCCACTTTGTTAATTTTGGCACCAGATGGAGGTGAAAATGGATTTTGTTTCCTGTAAAATGGTTGAAAAGTGATTTTCAATTGAGGATCTAATCAAATGTGAAAGGGGTAGTTGAGCATTTACTTAATGTGCTCAGGATCATCTCCTATCATTGTAGACCGTATGCTTGTTTTCCTCTGCTTTGGATGTCCCCATAGAGAGACCACTTCTTTTTCTGAGTGTGGGTTGCTGTGGTGTTAGAGGGAAGGGTAGCGGGGGTTGTATTCTGGGAGCATCCTGTTTGTTTTCAAATGCTTCAGTTTGGCATGGTAGAGGCTGCAGAGCAGTGGCTCCCAAATGCTCATCCGGGGATGCTTGCTAGGTTGGCTGCATCGGAATCACCTGAGTTCTTTGTTAAAGTTACACATTCCTTACCTCCACGCATGGGGATTCTGATTCATTAGGTCTTGGCTAGGATCTGGAAATCTATTTTTCTAAAAACTCCACAAGTGATTGTAAAGCAAGTTTGGACCTAACTGTGTTTCAGCTGGGGAACAGGAAACAGATGGTAAACCAAAAAGTGTTATGAAAAAGACTTTAACAATGGCCTGTTTACAAAGGTGTGGGTAAGTTTAAGGGAAAATCTTCAGGGATGGCGAGGTTCCCCGGGCCAGCAATGGTGGGAAACAGATACAAGGGGAGGGAGTGGTTATGAGAACCTGGTGAGACTTGTAGGTGTTAAGAGAGGACCCCTGGACAGGAACTGTGGACAGCCACTGTCATCCTATGGTCCAGCAGGGAGGAAAATGAGAACAAATGCCCCAAACTGTCTCTCTTTTGACTTTTGATCTCTTCTTGGTGCTTTTTGGTGGCCAAACCCAAAGGGCCAGGGAGCCCAGTTGATGTAGTGTATAAAGGTCAGACTCCTGAGACAGAAAGCAGGATGGAGAAGGTTGGAGGGTGGACCTAGAAGGGCAAATACAGAATATCTAGCACACAGAGTATAGATAACATGTTGTAGCTATACATTTGTGTGCCAATTTGTGGATGACAAATATGCCAATATGTTTTATTCTATAGACATGCTTCTTTTCTCGGTGTAAATTGCCTCCACAGTTTCATCACAGAGATTGTAAACTCTTAAAGAGCAAGGGTGACATCTGATAGAATTACCTTCCTGTGTTGTGCTTACAGTTCAGCCAGTTCATATGCTGCTTCTGGCAAGGGCTGCAAGGAGAATATTTTGGAAAATCGTAATTGTCTGCCTGGCTGTCAACTTTAAATTTAGTGACATATTGGTAGGATATTCTATTCTTTCTTACTGAGTAATTATGGATCTATCATTCTATATCTTTGAATTTACTTATTTATACTTTCCAGGGAGCTATTTATATTTGTAACCAATATGGTCTTCATGTTGGTTATTCTCAACATGTTTCCTTACAAAACCATATATATATCCTTAAAGAAACCACATTGCTTTTACTTCCTAAAAGATTACATTCAGTTGTGTTGCTTTGTTTTGGTTTTATTTTATGTATTTTTTTCATTGTACTTAAAGCACACTTTTAATGACCAATTATAATTGTAACTCCATATCAGAAGGTTTGGATTAATTTTGATTTTAGTATGCTGTGCATGATGATTTAAGAAATTATTGATGTTTAGAGTCCCTCTTCATGCTAGACACTAACAGGTCAAAGACAGAGTCTCCTATATCAGCTATTCACGAGGCAACCACTTGTGCTTGGTAGGGAGGCCCAAATCCTGGGTTTCATATGAGGCAGCCTGCAGTAGTGGTTAAGAGCAGGGACCCTGCAGAAGCATCACCTGGGTTATTGTGAAATGTGAAATACAAAATGGCGTCACTCTGGTTCAGAGTTCTAAAATTGAGTTGGGAAGCCAGACTCAGAAGGACCACATGCATGGCCTGGAACCTTGACAGAAAAAACCCAGGAACTTGCCTTGATCCTTTCAACAGGGCCAAACTGCCCTGACCATAACCTCCTGAAACTTCAGCTGAATTTTGCTAGTGCTGCAGCTCCTGAACAGCAACAGCTGATGAACTATGGACTCATAAACTAATCCAGCCACCTCCACCAATGATAATTCTTACAAAGCAACTTGTGTCAACACACTTAGCTTCCTTTAAAAAAAAATCCCTGCTTCCCTCCCTCTCTTTAGAACACAGTTAACTTCTAGCTAAAACAGGATCTCCCAAATTGCAATTCCTAAGACCCCAATAAATGCCTTCTCTTACCAAATTGCAGTCTGATTTTTCTCTTCTTCTTGGCTGACAGTCTGAATTCTCACTCCACCACTTACTGATGGTGTGACTTTTGGCATGCTATTTAACTTCTTTGTGACTTAGTTTTTACTTATGCAAAAAGGAGCAGAATTATAGTTCTATCTCATCAACATGTTGTGAAGAGCAAATAAGAATGCAAACGGGCTGGGTGTGGTGGCTCACACCTGTAATCCCAGCACTTTGGAAGGCTGAGGAGGGCAGATGCTTGAGCCCAGGAGTTTGAGACCAGCCTGGGCAACATGGCGAAACCCCGTCTCTACAAAAAAATATAAAAATTAGCTGGATGTGGTGGTGTGTGCCTGTAGTCCCACCTACTTGGGAGGCTGAGGTGGGAGGATTGCTTAAATCTGGGAGGTCAAGGCTGCAGTGAGCTTTGATCCCACCACTGCACTTCATTCCAGCCTGAGTGACAGAGTAAGACCCTGTCTCAAGAAAAAAAATAAAAGAATGCAAACAAAGCACATGGTGTCTGGAGAGAGAGCTACTGTTACTCGCTGTTCTAATTCATAAGTGGAGAACATAAGAGCTAAGGAAATTGTGATTTGGGTCAGGTCATGACAAATTGGAAAGCAAAAAGTGGTTACACTATAATTTTCCTTCAGGTTTCCCTTTCCATTTTGAATAAGCCTCCTTCCTTTATAGAAAGAAACTACATCGTAGTAATCGACAGATCATTGGCAGAGTTCCGTAGAAGCTGATGTTTGTTTCTGAGGCTCTTTTCTCACTCCTTTCTAATTTCTATGATGCACTAGAGCAGAGCTGTGACTAGAGCTTGCTCTTCATTCAGTCCACTGGCTTTGAATCTCCACTCCTCCATTTTCTAGCTCTTTAATTTTGGACAAAGCAGTTTTACCTCTTTGTGCTTCAGTTTCCTTATATGTAAAGTGGAGATAAAAGTGGAACCTACTTTATGGGATTGTTGTGAAGATTAAATGTGTGTGTTTATATGTGCATAAAGTTCTTCAAGTAGTTCTGGCAGGAAGCTAAGAGGTCTGTGCATGTTTGCTTAACTTACTCTCTGCTTCAAATTGCTCATTGTTGGTTACCCATCGCTTTATCCTGCACTCCTGTGTCCTCAAGGTGTTTATACAAAAACACCTTGAGAATCTTTTGTTCATACTTTCTTCCCTTTACAGAATGTCCAAGCTCCCCGGGATTCTGACACTTCCAGTACTACTTAGGACTGACAGGTCTCATCTGCCGCATTCCCCATTTGTTCTTACCCAAGTCACCTTCATCTTAGTAAATGACATCATATTTCATCCAGGTGCTTTTACTTCTCTCTTTACCACATTGGATTCATCAGCAAGTCAGTTTTATTCAATATCTAAAATATTTCCCTAAGTTCTTCCACTTCTTTCTGCCTCACTGCCACCATCCTAATTCCAGCCACCTTCTTTCACCTGGGACTAAAATAGTTCTTTCTTGCATCAGGGCCTTTGCATCTGTTCTGTTCTTTGCCTAGAACGCTACTTCCTCATCACTTTCCAAAGATGTATCTTCTTCACCATTTATATCTCAGCCCCAAAACACCCTAAAATATCTCCTCAGAGGTCTTGATTATCCACTCTGTGTGTGACAGCCACCCCTACCCCAAACCCTATAACGCATTGCCATGTTTATTTCCCGTAAGACGTTTTCAAACTTTTGAAAGCATTTTATTTTATGTTTTATGTTTTTGTCTTCTCCCATGATTTTCATAAGGCGGGGGTTCTCTCCCATTCTATCTCTGGAAAATAGCAGTAGAAAAGTAGGATAGACACACAAAAGAATGTGGAATCGAATAGATAAAATTTTTGATAAATTTATTCAGTAGAAGGTAGGGAGCTTGGGTAGGTCTGTATGAGCTAGGGAAAGATAAAGAAATGTATATACATTGGTTTCTTCAGTGGGGCAGAGATGGTGTAGGAGAGATGATTATTAGTTTTGCCTTTATGCAGTTTACAACAAATTACATTTAAATAAAGAAAATTAGAAAAAATGTTGTATGGTGCTTAAAAACTCAGGCTTTGCATAAAAAGAATGAAATCATGTCTTTTGCAGCAATAGCAATGTAACTGTAGGCCATTATCTTAAGTGAAATAACTCAGAAACAAAAAGTCAAATACAGCATGTTCTCACTTATAAGTGGGAGCCAAGCTGTAGGTACACATAGACATACAGAGTGGAATAATAAACATTGGAGACTCCAAAAGGTGGGAGGATAGGAGAGGGTGAGGGGTGAAAAACTACCTACTGAGTACAATGTTCACTATTTGGGTGATGGGTACACTAAAAGCCCAGACTTCATCACAATGCAATATATATGTAACTAAACTGCTTGTGATCCCCCTAAATCTATAACAAAATTTAAAAAGGCAAATATAAGCATGCTTTCTTTTTTAAAAAAGTGAATGTCTTTTTAAAAATTGATTGACTGTGGCCAGGCGCAGTGGCTTACGCCTGTAATCCCAGCACTTTGGGAGGCCGAGGCGGGCAGATCACGAGGTCAGGAGATCGAGACCGTCCTGGCTAACATGGTGAAACCCCATCTCCACTAAAAACACACACACACGAAATTAGCCGGGCGTGGTGGCAGGTGCCTGTAGTCGCAGCTACTCGGGAGGCTGAGGCAGGAGAATGGCGTGAACCCGTGAGGCGGAGCTTGCAGTGAGCTAAGATTGTGCCACTGCACTCCAGCCTGGGTGACAGAGCGAGACTCCTTCTCAAAAAAAAAAAAAAAAAAAAAAAGAAAAAAATTGATTGACTGTTATAGGTGTCAAGCCAGCTCTGCTTGTAATAAACAGATGGCAACTGCAAAAAGCAAAACAAAAAACACCTCAGTCTTTGGAGCCTGATATGGTTTGGCTGTGTCCCCACCCATATCTCATCTTGAACTGTAGCTCCCATAATCCCCACGTGTCATGGGAGGCACCCGGTGGGAGGTAATTGAAGCATGAGGGCGATTTGTGATAGGGAGTTCTCATGAGATCTGATGGTTTTATAAGTCTGGCATTTCCTCTGCTGGCACTCATCCTCTTACCTGCCGCCCAGTGAAGAGGTGCCTTCCATCATGATTGTAAGTTTCCTGAGGCCTCCCCAGGCATGCAGAACTGTGAGTCAATTAAACCTCTTTTCTTTACAAATTACCCAGTCTTGGGTATTTCTTCATAACAGCGTGAGAACGGACTAATACAGAGCCAGAGAGACTTGGATTCAAATTCTCACTCCTCTATTTCTTAGTCGTGTGACCATGGGCTGCATACATTTTTTTCTGTTCCTCAAATACAAAAACCTTTCCCCCTGCATTTGGGCATTTAAGCTTGCTGCTGCTTCTCCCTGGAATGCTCTTCTTTTATATATTCTCATGGCTGGCTTTATCTCATCTGTCAGGTCTTGCTCTGTTCAAATGGCCCTCCTCAGATGGGATGTTCTTAATCACCCTGTGTAAAGTTTCTGCACTGCCAACTTGCTCTTGTGACTGTCCACTATGTCACCTTGTTTATTTCCTTACAGTACTTATGACTTTATAGAATTATCTTATTAATTAATTTATTTATTTATTGTTCATTTCACTCAAAGGAACATAAGGTCTAAGAAAACAATTACCTTGTCATTCTTGTTCACCTAACACCTAGTAAAATATTGCCTGTGATATAGGCACTCAAATGTTTATCAATAAAAGGAAAAAAATATTTCCACCTGTGCCTCAGTGAACTCAACCACAAAATGAAAGTGGCTAGCACATGGGGACATTATAAAGTTCATATATGGTGAAGAAAAGTACTTAACACTCAGCCTGGCACAGTAAACATGGAATTCATAACAACTATGATTCTTACACTGTCCTAGATAATGGATTTGCATTTTATTAATACTTGTATCATTTTCCACACTAGGAGAATACAGGTTAAATATCCCTTGTCCAAAATGCTTGGGACAAGAAGTATTTTGGATTTCAATGTTTTTGGAATATTTGCATATTTATAATGAGGTATATTGGGGATGGGACCAAGGTGTAAACATTTATTTATGTTTTATATATACCTTATACACCTAGCCTTTAGGCTATAAATTTATTTTTCCCTTGGGGTCACTGAATAAACTGTGTATTGTGCACCCACATTTTGACTGTGACCTGTCACATGAGGTCAGGTGTGGAATTTTTCACTTGTCATGTCATGTCCATGCTCAAAAAGTTTCAGACTTTGGAGCATGTTGGATTTTGTATTTTTGGATTAGGAATGTTCAGGCTGAAATATGCATACTAGTTGCTAGATCTTGAGCACCTACTAACTCCCAGGCACTTTACATTCAACTTAGTTCTTCCAGTTGTTTGGGCAGAAAACTTGAAGTCATATTTGATTCTTTTTTTCCACACTCAACATAAACCTATATGTAACTCCTGTAGCCTCTACCCTTAAAATATATCCAGAATCTGACAACTTCTCTTTTTTAAATTAATTTAATTTAATTTTAAGTTCTGGGATACTTGTGCAGGATGTGCAGGTTTGTTACATAGGTGAACGTGTGCTATGGTGGTTTGCTGCACCTATCAATCCATTACTTAGGTATTAAGCCAAGCATGCATTAGCTATTTTTCCTGATGCTCTCCCTCTCCCCACCCCCCATGACAGGCCCCAGTATATGTTGTTCCCCTCCCTGTGTTCATGTGTTCTCATTGTTTGGCTCCCATTTATAAGTGAGAACATGTGGTGTTTGGTTTTCTGTTCCTGTGTTAGTTTGCTGAGGATGATGGCTTCCATCTTCATCCATGTGCCTGCAAAGGACATAATCTCATTCCTTTTTATGGATTCATAGTATTCCATGGTGTATATGTACCACATTTTCTTGATCCAGTATATCATTGATGGGCATTTAGATTGATTTCATGTTTTTGCTATTGTGAATAGTGCTGCAATGAACACATGCGTGCATGTCTCATTATAATGAAATGATTTATATTGCTTTGGGTATATACCCAGTAATGGGATTGCTGGGTCAAATGGTATTTCTGGTTCTAGGTCTTTGAGGAATCGCCACACTGTCTTCCACAATGGTTGAACTAATTTACATTCCCACCAATAGTGTAAAAGTATTCCTATTTCTCTACAACCTTGCCAGCCTCTATTGTTTCTTGACTTTTTAATAATCGCCGTCTGACTGGCATGAGATGGTTTTGTGGTTTTGATTTGCATTTCTCTAATGATCGGTGACATTGAGTCTTTTTTCCTATGTTTGTTGGATGGGTGAATGTCTTTTTTCGTAAAGTGTCTGTTCACGTTCTTTGCCCACTTTTTAATGGTGTTGTTTTTTTCTTGTAAATTTGTTTAAGTTCCTCGTAAATTCTGGATATTAGACCTTTGTCAGATGGATAGATAGCAAAAATTTTCTCCTATTCTGTAGGTTGTCTGTTCACTCTCATGATAGCTATTTTTTTTTTTCTACGCAGAAGCTCTTTAGTTTAGTTAGATCTCATTTGTCAATTTTTGCTTTTGTTGCAATTGCTTTTGATGTTTTTGTCACAAAATCTTTGCCTGTTCCTATGTCCTGAATGGTATTGCCTAGATTTTCTCCTAAGGTTATATCGTTTTGGGTTTTACATTTAAGTCTTTAATCCATCTTGAGTTAATTTTTGTATCCAGTTTCAATTTTCTGCATATGGCTAGCCAGTTATCCCAGGACCACTTATTAAATAAAGAGTCCTTTCCCTATTGCTTGTTTTTATCAGGTTTGTTGAAGATCAGATGGTTGAAAGTAATGGCAAAAACTGCAACTACTTTTGCACCAACATAATAGATGTGCGGCAGAATCTGACTACTTCTTCCCACCTGTGCTGCAGTACTTGGGTTCTGGTCACCATCATCTCACCCTTGGATTAATGTAGTCACCTCTTAACTGCTCTGCTTGCTTCTCCCCTTCTCCCATCTCTTATCCACAGTGTAGCCAGAGAAAACCCTACAAAAGGTCAAATCATGGCACTCCTCTGTTCAGAATTCTCCAATGGCTCCCATCTGAGAGTGAAAGTCAAACCATTATCAAAGCTTATCAGGCTAAGCATTATCTTTTCCTCTGCCCTCTCTCTGTCCTTAATTCCTTGTAGTCTCCCCTTCTCTCATTATATTCCAGCTACAGCACATTCCTACCTCCAAGCCTTTGCACACGCCACCTAGAAGGCTCCTCCCTCAGTTATATGCCTGGCTTACTCTCTCATTTCATTCAGATCTTTGTGAAAACATGACCCTAATAAAGAAAATGTGGTATATATACACAATGGAATACTATTTGATCATAAAAGAGAATGAAATCCTGTTACTTGCAACAACACAGGTAAAACTAGATAGAGGTCATTATGTTAAGTGAAATAAGTCAGCACAAAAAAGGCAAACATTGCATGTTCTCACTCGTATGTGGGAGCTAAAAGAATTGATCTCATGAAGGTAGAAAGTGCAATGATAGTTACCAAAGGCTGGGAAGGGTGTGTGTGTGGAGGTCGGATGAGAGAGATAGGTTAATGGATACAAACATAAAATTAGATAGAAGAAATAGGATCTAATGTTCAATTGCAGAGTAAGGTGACTATAGTTAAGAACAGTGTATTTTATATTTCAAAATAGCTAGAAGAGAGGACTTATGTTCTCAACACATAGAAATTGTGGTAATTGATATCCTAAACACCCTGACTTGATCACTGCATATCCTATGCATGTAACAAATTATTACATGTACCCTATAAATATGTACAAATATGTATCAATAAAAACAAAACAAAAGGTAAATCTAAAACATGATTCTATAAGACAGGTTATATATATGGTTATATATAATATATATATTTAATACTCCTCATCACTCTTTACTGCATCCTGTTATTTTTCTCATAGCACACATATCACCATCTGACATATTTATCTGCTTGTCTCTTACCCACAAGAATGAAAGCTTGTCAAAGGCTGAGGCTGTTTATTTTGTTGCTGTATCTCTGGCACCTATCTCGCTAACTGGCACATAGCAGTGCTCATCAAGTATTGGTTGAATGAATGAATGAATTAATTAATGAGTGAATCACCTGTTCTTAAGAAGCATATTGTCTACTGTTTCACAAAAATAACCCAGAATTTTTCCACTTAAATTAACATTTTAGTGAGTACTTATTTGGTACATTGCTAAGTATTTTTTTCAACCTTATCACCAATGAGGGATTTTTTTGATTCACAGTATTCACAATATGCTTCTTAAGAACGGGTGATTCACTCATTAATCCATTCATTCATTCAACCAATATTTGATGAGCACTGTTATGTGCCAATTAGCGAGATAGGTGCCAGAGATAACAGCAATAACTTAAACATGGAGGGGGGTATACATATCATACACGTAGAGATACATGCATATATGCATACATATATATGTGCATGCACATGTATGTTTGAACAGATGTGAGTATGGATAAATATATGTTTGTATGTGTATACATGTATGTATGAGTGTGTGTGCACAAATTTTCTTGGCTCAATAAAAAGATGGCTTCTTACTGAATGTCTCACTGAAAAATCTCCATCTTCTGCCCTAGGAAATGGTGCCAGAAGCAGGACATGGAAGGAGATAGTAGAGACCTACACACCAATGAAGCAACCTGACCATGGAGGCCAATACTTTTTCCCATGGAGGTCATTAATAATTTCCCAAAACCCATGGAGGGTTTGGGAAATTATTAAGGGGTTGCACAGTTTTTCTCACGGTCTTTGTGAAAATATGGAGTTACTAAATGCCAGCGGAATATATCACAACAAACATAATGACCTTTAGTGGGAGTTTAGTTCTCCCTCTCTACCTTGGAAAGCAGCAGCTCTAATAAACTGAGGTGATCAACATTTATGGTATGCCTGTTTCTCTCTTCCAGGACCCTTTGAAATATATACATTTTTCGAATTTAGTTTTGTCTGAAAAATCTGCATGCAATTTGAATGAAATTGAATATGTTTCAGGGCACAAGCAGCATGTCTTCCATCTGAAGCAAAATGGAGATGAATTTCAATTAGATGTTCCCATTATAATCTGTCTCCACCTGTAGTTTTCATCAAAATTGCTAGGAAGTGTGATATAATGTGTGATGGGGATTTGCCCACTGGCAGCAGTGTCCCATTACCTTAGTAAAAAAGCACAAAATAATTAGTCTGATGCATATAGACAGTGGCTTCTTACAGCAAGTGACTTTAATTGTGGTGAGTAATATATATGGAGTTTGAAATCTTATATATTTCCCTCCCAAGAAGACACCAGTTACTAATTCAGATGACAAAGTAACAATGTTTCAGAAGATTTAATGGAAACTGAACATCCTAGTCAATAGCTACTGTAAAATGTCCATTTTATGGACTTATTTTTGCCTGAGCTTAATTTATGGTAATTTGGTGGTTGCATATAGCCTGAAAGTATGCTGTTGGCTTGAGAGTTAGTACTTCGATGTTGCATAAATCATGGCTGAATGTGTTGGCTTCATCTAATGCTCTTCTTTCTCCTACAGTTGGAGTCCTTTTCATCTTGTCATTTCCCCAGCTTCTTTCCTGCTTTCAATTCATGGGGCTCTGAGAGCTTAGTATTTAGGAGATCTTCATAACATGGCATCTTCCCAATGCTAGGTAGAGTGTTCCTGGGTTTCACAGGGAGGGAATTCAGCGAATCTTTTTGTGGGATAGAGATGGTAACAGTATTTATGTTGCACTAGCCCACGTTAAGCGCTTTAAAAGAAAATACAATCCACTTTTCCTATCTTCCTATCTGCCTCTAAATTCCATGTTAATATAAAATATGAAATTTAAAAGTATATAATCTGCTAATTTCTTTTCAGAAGAGATTTATAGTAGTTATGTTTTGATTAAATTTGAAATGTAGTCACATGTATACATATGAAACAAACCTGCACGTTGTGCACATGTACCCTAGAACTTAAAGTATAATAATAATAATAAAAAAAGAAATGTAGGACAAGTAAACCAGCATGTTCCAGGCCCACATGTAATCTACTTGGGGAACTAAATAATATGAATGAATTAACTGTACTATGGGATTCAGTTTAAGTGACTGGTCTTCTAAGAACTGTACTGGATGCTTCAGAAATAATGAAATCATTGCTTTGATTTTGAATGTTTATTAGTAATTAGTGATTTTCAGAACTGATTAAAATTTCTAAATAAATAAAAGTCATATGTCTAATTGTGGGCAATCTTGCTCTAAACGTTGTGAGAAAACATGTTTTAAAATTTAGGTTCCTCTAAATTCCCCAAGTGACAATATAAATGTTGCCATTTATTTATTGCTAGAAAACTCTTATATTTTTCTTTTTTAATTATACAACTGTCTTCCTTTGCTTATCTGTAATTATAATGCTAACATTTGTATAAATTACACAGTATTTTTATGTGCATTATCACTTTTAGTCCATATATCAGCCTCATGTTATAAAATTTATACATTTAAATTAATTTAAATGCAGAAACAAGCAAATTTAAAATTAAAATGATATTTAAAATTTTATTATAACATTTTTCTAATTATAAAATAACAAATGTTTATTGTAGACAACCTGAAAAGTGCCAAAAGTACACAGATACTGCTTAATAAGAACTGACTAAAAATGGAAAAAAAGACACAGATTACCAATATCAGGAATAAATAAATGGGTATCATTACAGACTTTGCAGACATTAAAAAGATAATAAAGAAATTCGACAAACCACTCTTGGCACATAAATCCAATAACATAAAATGTACTAATTCCTTGAAAAATACAAATTACTAAAACTCACTGAAGATGAAATAGGTAACTTAAATAGCCCTATTGTTATTAAAAAACAAATTTACAGTTAAAAACCTTATGTAAAAGAAATCTACAGGTCCAGGCGGTTTCAGTGGTGAATTCTTGCAAGCATTTAAACAAGAATAAACACAAATTCTGCACAATTTCATCAAGAAAATAAATGAGGAAGGAATACTTCCCAATTCATTTTATGAGGCCAGAATTATTCTGATATTAAAAACCAGACAGGCCAGGAATAGTGGCTGATGCCTGTAATCCTAGCACTTTGAAAGGCTGAGGAGAGCAGATTGCTTGAGCTTAGGAGTTCGAGAACAGCCTGGGCAAAATGGTGAAACCCTGTTTCTACAAAAAATATGAACATTAGCTGGGTGTGATGGCACATACCTGTAGTCCCAGCTATGTCGGGGGCTGAGGCGGAAGAATTGCTTGAGTCCAGGAGGTTGAGGCTGCAGTGAACCATGATCGCACCACTGCCCTTCAGCCTGGGTGACAGAGTGATACCCTGTCTCAAACAAACAAAACACCAAAAACATTACAAGAAAAGGAAACTTCAAAACAATAGAACATCAATGCAAAAAGACTTCATAAAATTTTATCAAATTGAATCTATAATGTATAGGAAGAATAATGTAATATGACTATGAGAAATTTATCCTGGGGATAAGGCTGGTTTAATATTTAAAAACAAATTAAGATAATCCACTGAATCAATACTTTAAAGAAAACCCACATGGACATACAGATGATGCAACAAAAGTATTTGCTTTTCCTGAATTCAACATCCATTCATGATAATAACTCTCAAAAAACTAAGAATAGAAGAGAATTTCCTTAGGCTAATAAAAATAATCCATTTAAAAAATCCTATATCACAAATCATATTTATTATCACATAGCCTTGTTCCCCCTAAAAATCAGGAACAAGGAAAGGATGTCCTACCTCACCACTCCAGTTCAACATTGTATTAGAAGGCCTAGCCAGTCTCAGAGGCAATACAAAGAAATAAAAGACATGGATTAAAAAGAAGAAACCAAACTATCCCTATTTGCAGACAACGTAATTATTTACACAGGAAATCCAAATTCCAAGGCATTTACAAACAACAACTCAAACCAAGCAGAAACTCCTAAAACTTATAAGTGAGTTTTGCAAGGTCACAGAATACTAGATCAATACCCAAAAATCAAAATCAATCACATTTCTTAATACTAGCAACAGGCAATTGGCAAACAAATATTTATACGGTGATACCTATATCTACATCTATCTATTTATATATGCCACTGAAAATATCTTCCAAAGTGAAATACTTAGGGAAAAGCTAATAGAATTTGTTCAGAAGCTGTATGATGAAAGCAAATGTTGCTGAAAAAAGCCCTAAGACAACTTAAGTAAATGGAGAGACATACAGTATTCATAGATGGGAAGACTCAATATAATAAAGATTTAAATTCTCCCCAAATTTATCTCCAGATTTGAAACAACTCCAATAAAAAATCTCAGCAGGAAGAATTTTTATAAATATACACAAGCTGGTCTTAAACTTTATACAGAAAGGCAAAGAAACTAAAATAGCTGAAGTAATTTTGAGAATGAAGAATAAAGTTAGATAAATCAGACTAATTTTAAAACTTACTATAAAGCTATAGTAATCAAGACAGTGTGGTATTGCCAAAGGGACAAACACATAGATCAATGTAACAGAAATAGAGTCCAGAAATAGATGAACACAAATAGGACCATTTTATTTTATTTGCACTTAAATAATTTTATTTATGTTAAAAATAAACTTTTAAGAACAATTTTAGATTTACAGAAAAACTGAGAAGAAAATAAGATAATTCTCATTATACCTTGCACCCAATTTCTTCTATTATTAACATATTAATATGATGCTTATATTAAAATTAATCAGTATTAATACCTTATTATTAACTAACATCCATACTTTTTGCAGATTTTTTAAAGCATTTTCCTAATGTTCTTTTTCTGTTCTAGGATTCCAGTAGGATACATTGCAAATTTAGTTGTCATATCTCCTTAGGCTTCTCTTTGCTGTGACAGTATCTCAGATCTTCTTTGTTTGTGACGACCTTGACAGTTTTAAGAGTACTGGTTGTGTATTTTGTAGAATGACCCTCGATTGGGATTTTTGTGATGTTTTTATTATGATTAGATCTACATTATGGTTTTCTGGAAGGAAGACTATAGAGGTAAAAGGTCATTTTTATCACATCAAGGGCACATACTATCAACATGTCTTATCGCTGTTGGTGACTTTGATTACCTGCCTGTACTAGTGTTTGTCACGTTTCTCCACTGTAAAGTGATGCATTTTTCCCCCTTCCCCCACTTGGCTCTTTGGAGAAAAGTCATTATGTACTCCCATTTTTTAAAGGTGGACTGTGCAAAAAATATTTGAAATTCTTCATCACAAAAGTTTTTTCTCTTATCCTTATTTATTTATTTATTAACTAATTTATTTCTGTAAGTATAGATATTTATTTTATAATTTAGGTTATGACCCAATATTATTTTAGTTTTTTGCTCAAATTGTTCTAACTTTGGACACTGGGGGCTCTTTTAGTCAGCTCCTGTTTCTGTTTCATATACTCTCCTTACTTATTTCAGCAGTTTCTTGCTTTCTGACAATAGAAGATACTGTAGGCCTATATTGTATATTTCCTAGTGCAGTCCTGGAATCACCCATTTCTCCAAGGATCTCTGATTCTTTATCTTGGAGATGGTATTAGAAGCCAAGACCTGAGCATTAGGTATGGTCATTGCTACTGCTTCTAGGCCCTCTTAGCTGATGGATTAGGAAAATACATGTGTATATGCTAACCTGTGTGTGTGTGTGTGTGTGTGTGTATGTCTATAAGTGTTTCCACTTATAAGCATATATACCTATGTTAAGCTAAACATGAGTTGACACTGAGGTCTCCAACTCTAATTCTGTTACCATATGGATTACTCTAGCTCCTTCCCTAGCTTATCTATATAAACTCCTGCTCCAACAGTAAGCAATGTGGCTTCGATCACACACCATCTCTTTCCTTGTTTAATTTCAGTATGTGTAGCTGAATTGTTATCTCGTACTCATGTGGAAAATAACTTTTTTGACTAGAGCATAGGTCTTACATAGAATTTCGTTTACCTTTAATTTTACAGCCTGCACTGATTTCCAAAGGTACTCAGGTTATCACATTTTCCCACACCCCTTCAGAGAAGTTGTTTCGTATGTCTGTAGTACAGCTAGATTCCTTTGTTACATTCTGCATTCCATTCAGGAATCCTATGACCTACCAAATAAACTTTTAAAACTTGCATATATAACTACACTGTAAAGTGCTGTAAAGTTCATGGGTTTTGATAGATGCATAGTGTTCTGTATCAACAATTATGTATCACACAGAATAGTTTTACCACCCTAAAATCTGTGCTGTACAAAACAAGTCAACCCCTCCTTGCTGAACCCCTGGTAACCACTGATCACTGTAGTTTTGCCTTTTCCAGAATGCCATATGATTGGAATCAGACTGATGTAACATTTTTAGATTGGCTTCTTTTACTTAGAAATATGCATTTAAGATTATTCATGTTGTTTCATTGCTTGATAGATCATTTCTTTTCATTGCTAAATAATATTCCATTGTATGGGTGCCATTTGGTTTTTACAAAGATGCATAAGTAACTCAATGGAGAAAGTATAGTCATTTCAACAGTGTTGGAACTATCGGATATCCATTTGTAAAAAATGAACCTCTATGAATGATCTATGAATGAATCATAGATCTAATTTCACAATTTTACAATTAAATCTATGTTTTATATATATGAGGATGATATTGAGGTTCATCTATGATTTATTCAGAATTAATCATAGATCTAATTGTAAAATTATAAAACTTTTAGAAGAAAACCTTCATGACCTGGGGTTAAACAAAGAGTTCTTAGATGAAACTCTGAAAACATGGTCCATAAAAAAAGTTGATAAATTAGACTTCATTAAAATTAAAAACCTTTGCTTCACAGTAGACACTATTTACAGAATGAAAAGATAAACTACAGACTGGTAGTATATATTTGCAAACCAGATGTCCAACAAAGGACTTGTATCCAAAATATATAAAGAACTCAAAACTCAACAGTAGAGAAAACAAACTAATTATAAAAGTGGCAAAGACGTCACAGATATTTCTGCAGAGTGTATACAACTGGCACAAGAAAAGATATTCAACAACATTAACCAAGAGGGAAATGCAAATATACCATCTAGGGCCAGGCATGGTGGCTCATGCCTGTAATCCCAGCACTTTGGGAGGTGGAGGCAGGAGGATCGCTTGAGCCCAGGAGTTTGAGACCAGCCTGGTCAACATAGAGAGACCCTGTCTCTCTCTCTAAAAATAAAAAATAAATAAAAAATATGAACTGGCTCCTTTGTACTTTTCCGAATTTCTTTCTTCACTTCACATCAGCCACACACATATCTTTACAGTTTTTGGAATATAACAGATACAATCTTGACCTCTACCTGAAAAGTACTTCCCCCAAATGTTTACATAGCCAGCTATCTCACATCTTTCAAACTTTACTCAAATGTCACCTTCCTAACGAGGCCCACTAGCTCCATCTGTTTAGATTACAGTCTCCTATCCCTGTACTCATAATGCCTCTTTCCATTTTCTTTTTCATAGCATTTATCATTTTCTAACAAATTATATAGTGTATTAATTACAATTATTTCTTATTGGTATCTTTACCTATTAATATCTAAATTTTGTGGAAGCAGAGGTCTTAGGCCTTTTTAAATGGTGGATCCCAGTATCTGAAATACAGTAGATGATCCATACATATTTGCTGCCTGTATGAAAGAAATAATGTTGTTGCCCACCATTTAACAGAATTTTAATATTGTGATGTCTGAATATCAAATATTTATCATTTTTATGTGCTTTAAGTTCTTATCAATTTAGCAGTTAGTTGTAGGGGTAGTTTATGTATATAAATACTATTACATTTTCCTGTATCTATATTAGAATAACATAATTTTTGCACAGAATCCCTAGTTCAAAGACTCAATTTCTCCTCTTTTTCAATGTTGTTTTATATTTCTATCTTTCTGTCTTTCTCCTCTTCCTGCTTGTTACATTTCATGGGAATTTATAATCGAGCTAGATTAGTGACACTCTTCTTTTTCCTCAAGTATACATAAATGCTTTTTTTAAAAAAAGCTCAGGAGTTTAAGCTAGTCTTATTAAAGTCTCATGGAAATTGTTTTTGAAAGGAAGAGATGACGTTGTAATAGACAAGGCTTTGTCTTTTTATGCCCCTGAAAATATGGAATTGGATTGTGCATGGTGGTTTTTGCCTGTAATTCCAGCCACTCAGGAGGCCTAGGCAGGATAATTGCTTGAGGCCAAGAGTTCAAGACCAGCTTGGATAACAAACCAAGACTCCATCTCTAACAAAAATAAAAAATAAAAAATTAGTTGGGCATGGTGGCATGTGCCTGTAGTCCCAAGCTACTTGGGAGGCTAAGGTGGGAGAATTCCTCAAACCCAGGAGTTTGAGGCTGCAGTGAACTATGATCTCACCACTTCACTAGACAGGGCAAGACTGCTTCTGGAATTGGGACACAGGAATACAGGTAGGACCTATCAGAAGTAAGCAAGTAAATGTTCACTTTCACTGAACAAATTGCATAAGATCAGATAAGCAGAAGGTTGGCCAGTTTCATTTTTACCTTGCTGCTTACGTTCAAAATTGAGGTTTTTGGATATACTTTCAATGAGAAGAAAAAAATAGAAAGTCTTCAGTTTTGTAAAGTGTTACTCAAAACATGTATCATGCATGCCTCAGCTCTTAGTTCTTGGCTCAAACTCATGTTGGAAAATATGGATGTTGTTATTTCTGTTATATAAAATGAATTGAGTGGCATAGACTTTAGAAGCAGTCTTTATATTGACAGCCTTTTAGATTTAAATGGTCATTTATTCTTTGACAAATATGTTCAGAAAGCAGTGGAATGATCATTAGTTTTGGAACCACAAAGCACTAGGTTTCAAGTGGGGAGAAAAGCAAACACAATCTTTGGCTTCCTAGGGAATACAGCCTAGTGGAGGGAGGTAGGTTTTTAAAATGATCATGGTGACATGTAATTACAGAGACTTCAAAATTAAAATAGAAAGAGCAATATAGTAGACTAGAAAGTGGTGGAATAGTCTGAGGAGCACTGGGAAGATACCCCCGAAAAAGTGTTGAGTTGGGATATGAAGAGTGGTAGTTTAGTTAGTGAAGTGAGATGAGATTGAGAAGAATTTCCAGTTGGTGGTAACAGTATTTAAAACAAAAAACAAAAAACAAAACAAAACAAAACCTAAGCTGGATTGCAGTATGTTGGGGGAAAAGAAAATAGAGACCAATAGGACTCTTAGTATAGAGAGCAAATGAGAGAGTGCTGCTAGGTATGAGGTAGGCAAAGTCTAGATCATGAGTTGCCTTAAGTGTGCCAAAAGGAATCTTGATCTATCGCTAATGGATAATCTCTAACAGCTTTGAAACGCCAAAGAAAGGTTTTAGGCAAAACTCAGATGCTCAGAATTTGGTTTCAAAAATGTCCCTCCATGTGCCCAAATGTGGAAAATCAATTGGGGGAAGAGGAGCTGGAAAAGAAATAGGCAAGTTAAGAGCCTACTTTATATTAGTAATAATCAGGCAAGTAATGGTTGTGACTAAGATGGTTTGGCCTAGATGAGTTAGGAGGCAATTGTGATAATCCTGATAATCCAGGCAAGAGATGAGGGTGGTTTGTTCTAGAGCAGTGATAGAGGAGATGGAGAAAAATAAATGTGTTGTTCATAGCTATCTCCTTTCTATGTCATATGGACCAGAATAGGTCATCTATGTAATCCATGCAATGTATTAGCTGCCTAATGCCAGCTGATACGAAGTTTGCAAGCAAGGCTATGGTCTAATGGATCCCAATTTAAAGATCAAATAATAGTGCAGTTCTTTAAAGGACTGAGATCTCCAACAGGCTCTTCCTGCACTTTTCAGAAAGACGGCATGATGCTTTTGGGAACGGTGGTGCAGATAATCACTCAAAGCTCAAAGCAAGCACCAGAAGAGGAGGACCCTTGAGTCAGGAGCTGCTGCAATTCCTGGCAGCTAGCTTAGCAGCAGGAGGTAGGCAGGTGACATATAGGCAAGGCAGATGTTCTGTTGAGCTACTCCATCTGGATGGGGGCTTTTAGTTCCACTGCTCTTTCCCAGTCTTACAGGAAGCAAGTGGCAATGATGCATCTTCATTAGGATGAACAGGACCTTGTGTAGTGGAAAAGCACTTGCCAATTACCAAATGCTCAGGGTCAATGGGAACCCAGATACTGCACTGACAGCGTTGTGGGAGATTGATGGGGCCTCTTCAACAAGTGTTTCTCTGAAAGAGTACTTGTTGACTGTATTAAGGGAAACCATTGAATCCCAATCTGTTTTGATACAGGGATAAAACGTGTTAATAATAGACTCCTCATTGGATAGTCTGTGCCAGGCTTTTCGTGATTTGCCTCCACTCCTTTCCTCTTACTTCTCAGATCTCATTTCCCTCTGCCCTCCCACATTAGCCAGGACAACTCCTCATGGTATCTTGAAGACCCCAGGCATATTGCTAGCTCACACACTTTGAATTCTCTGTCTAGAATTTTCTTCTTCCAGATATGTGCATGTTTGCTCTGTTACTTTAATAAGTCTCCATTCAAATTAATGTCCCAAATGAGGCCTTCCTTGACCGCCTTACTCCTCAATTGCACTTGTTTCCCTCTGGCCTTTCACCCAGTTTTCTCTCCTTGCAGGATTCTCTGCACTGCTGAACTATGAAGTACATATATGTTTGTTTCTGTTTGTCTCCACAGTAATAATGCAAGCTCCGTGATGTGGAGATTTTGTCAGCCTTCCTCACTGTGTCATCCTCAGCATCTAGAAAAGTCTGCACAGAGTAGGCGCTCAAGAAGTATAACAGTGATTGATCAAATGGATCTCATTTAATATTCAAAGCACAACTTGAGAAGTATTATTGCTATCCAATTTGACAGAGGAGGAAATGAGATTAAACATTTTATGTAAAATCAAACCCACATTGATTTCAGAGTCTAATCGTTTTACTTAGGCTATTCTGTCCCATTTTAATCTTTGATTTTCTCTGTATCATATAAACTGAAGAGAAAAAACAAAATACTACTTACCCTTGTTGTCAAAACTGTCCTTTGCTAAGCCCACGGACATAATAGCAAGATAGAGCAATGGTGTGGCTATTGTCTAGGTACAAGAAAACCTTTTTGAGATTGAAGGTAGAAACAGATGGGAAAATATTCTCTGAGCACTTATGATCAAGGTTGCCTCTACTTCGATTATAAGAGAGAATTTATATGTGTATATGTCTCAAAGCAGCAACTTGGCATGATGCTTCCCCTGAGGAGCAGACAATGACCTTTTTTGGACAAAAGACGAATGAGAGAAACTGAAGACAAATGTCTAAGAGATTCTCAGCCTCTTTCCAAGAAAGAAAACTGTAGCCTCCCAGTCTCCTGAAGATGAAGCTCCAAAATCCCATTTCTTTCTTTAAGCATTTTGTGCAGCCAGAGGCAGAGAGTGGCGGCAGTGATAAGGATTTAATGATGTGAGGTGCTATTTGTGTAAATAAGTGTGAGAAAATCTCAAATCTTACAAGTGGTAATGACCATAAACTCCAGCTCCCTAAAGCCAGGTTGGCAGTGTAATCTGTTCATGCATAACCTAGTCTACCGTGTGTTAAATGCATTTGGTGGGTGGCCATTATATTAAATTTACTTCCCTATTTCTCGGTTCTGGGTTTGCTTGTACAGAAAACCAGACGCTTTCCCCACAAAAAGATCTAAGCTGCTGACTCTTTGGGAATTTTTATTGTGAGTATGTCCTTGAGTGATTATTTTTTTGTATTACTACTTGCAGAAATATTTCTTTCTTAACAAGCACATTGCCAAATTACATGCATTTCAAATGATTTTGCCAGCATAAAAAATTAGAACTATAGGTGTGGTAAACAATATATCAAACAGGAAATCAGGACTTAGTGATAGAACTTGGATAAACTCGAATGCTGGAAGACTAGAGTATCATACATAATAATTTTTTTGTATATGAGCTGAGGGTTAGGCATTCTCTTCCTTTTTTTATTCAACTCTGAAAATCTTTAATAATGTCCAAGTTCACTCTCCTGCCATTGAAAACAATATATTAAACTAAAGAAGATCAACTTTTAATTAAAAATCTTAAAGTGTATCAAGCAAATCTTTCTAATTTATCAATTTTCATTGATTGTAATAGATAGAAAATTGGCCTAAATTTTGCTTGATTATAAACCTAGAATTTTAAAAATTTTCCTTTACAAATACTCTAAATTTTAGCCAAATGAGAAAATCCTATTTAGATGAAAGTGATGTCAATTTGAATTTCAAAGCTCTACTGCATTTTTATATGTTCTCTATAAAATATTGATATTTCTTAGTTCCCTTCTTTTCTTTTTAAATATCAATTTAATATCCTCACAGTCTAATATTTCTTTTATTATACTGCTATCTCTATCTCTAAACTTCTAATAATGTACTAAAACCTCAATTTTATTTGTTCTTAGATTGACTCACTTGATTTAAGGAACTTTAAAATAATAATTGCAACTGGGTTTTCCTCTTCTTTTTGAATATAATAAAGAGAAAAATAAAACACTGGTTGAGAACAAAAATGAATGAAATATGTAGTTTACCAAACTTGAATTTGTATATTTGTTGGCGTACATACACATTTCATCCAAAATATATTTTATCTAAATAAAACAAATAACAACTTACATAATTTATTATCATGATTTTAAATGTGTATTACTATATTCATGTTATTTAACAAATCTTTATGTAGAGCTCACCATGTTCCAGGCATTATTCCAAGAGCTTGATAGGTATTAAGTCTCTTCATTAATCATTATGACCACCCCTCTGGGGTAGGTACTATTATCCCCAATTTGCACATTAGGAAAAGAGACACAGAGAGGTTACATGATTTTTCCAGTGTTTTACTACTAACAGATGAAAGAGCTGTGATTTGAAACCTCCAGAATATGTGTTTTTAACTACTGTGCTATGCTGTCAGTCCTGGTTGCTTAAAAGATGAAAGTGTTGAAAATGTCAACTTTCAGTGCCCGTCATTATTTGGGACTATTAATATCTGGAAAGAGATGAATTTTATGACCTATCTCTTTTACCTCAGGAAAATACAATGAATATTTTATAAGCATATACATTTATGCATGTTATATATAGGCACCTACTACAATAAGAATAGTTATGACTACATTATAGTTCTGGCATTTCCTTATGATTTGTCCTCTCCAAGGATTTAGACATTTCTAGATAATTCTAGAAGAGGCTAATGGAAATGTCCGAGTGCAGATCGATTTGTAGCTCTTATTCCTTTGGACCCCCTTCACCTTTGGGGGCCGATTATCTCTTTGTATTCCATGCTTTTCCACGTTCAATATGAAACCACAATGTACTCATGATTAACATAGATTGTGGATAATTTTTTACAGAATTATCAGTTAGCCTGCCCTCAAAATTCTCTCCATGAAATAGTATCAGAAGAGCTAGAATTCTTATTATGACTTAGATTGAATAAGCATGTAGCTTTCTAATACGGTTTGGCTCTGTGTTCCCACCCAAATCTCATCTTGTAGCTCCCATAATTACCACGTGTTATGGGAGGGACCCAGTGGGAGATGATTGAATCATGGGGTGGGTCTTTCCCATGCTATTCTCATGAGAGTGAATGGGAAGATCTGATAATGTTATAAACAGGAGTTTCTCTGCACAAGCTCTCTTTTTTTCTGCTGCCTTCCATGTAAAATGGGACTTGCTCCTTGTCTTCCACCATGATTGTGCAGCCTCCCCAGCCATGTGAAACTGTAAGTCCAATAAACGTCTTTCTTTTGTAAATTGCCCAGTCTCAAGTATGTCTTTATTAGCAGCATGAAAACAGGCTACTATACTTTCTTTATTTTCCAAAACTAATTTCATATTGCTCCCATACTTTTGTTTTACCTATTTCTTCTAGTGGAAGAAAAAAGAAGTAAAACTTTCTAGTTATGTTTAAACTCTAGTTTAAAATTATCTCTTGTAGGTACAAATACAGTCAGTTCAGAGTTGACACTCACTTTCAAGGATGTTTTGTCCTGGCTGATTCCGATGGTGTGTGAATTGCTGGTTTGGATCCCGGGTATGGCAGCACCTGCCGCAGATCACTGCAGACCTTGTCCTTTTCTTGTGAGGTCCTTACTCTCTGAGGTCTCATTGTCCTAAGCACTTCTCCAGTCCCCTGCTCCTATTAGCATCTATCACGGAATGTTGCTGTAAAAAATTTCAAAGGTAAAAATATGTAACTGATGCACCTTAACCAAGATTAAAATGCAGCTGATTTGGGAGAGAAAAACTCTTCGATCAAATCAATGTGGTGGAAAGGGGTCAGAATACTGAGAGGAGAGGATTTGGGGGAAGACTTTCTTTAGATAATGTGGTGCTAAACCTGTGAACCAGGGTTCTCCAGAGAAACAGGACCAATAGGATCTATGTGTGTATAAAGATATTTATTTTAAGAAATTGGCTCATGTGACTGTGGATAGTGGAGGGAGTCCAAAATTTGGTGGGGGAGGCCAACAAGCTGGAGACTCAGGAAGGAGTTGTAGTTCAATTCCAAAATCAATTCCTGGAAAACCAGGAAGAGCCAATGTTGCAGATGGGGTCCAAGTCAGTCATATGGAGAATTTTCTCTTGTGGGAGGTCAGATATTTTTTCTATTCAGGCCTTCATCTAACTGGATGGGGCCCACCCACATTATGGAGGGCAATTTGCTTTACTTAGGGTCCACTGATTTAAATGTTATTCTCATTCAAAAAACACCTTTACAGAAACATCCAGAAGAATATTTGACCCAATAAGTGGGTACCATGGCAAGTGCCAGCATAACCTCTCGCCTTGTTTACTTGGCACCCATATGTATCTTTTTAAATCATACTTAGCTCCCAAAGACAATTACAAGGTCATACTTCCACCTAACATTGTACAACTGTCCTGAGTACAATAAAAATTCACTAACCATTTCCAAATAAGATGATGCAAAGTCCTTTAATGATGTTTACTCTTCTTGATATTCCATAACTTGAATACTATGATGTAAAGTTAACAATAATTACATTCTATGATATAAAGTCAATATGTCTATGTTACATGATAAGGGGATAAGAAGAGAGGGGAGATACACACATGCATATACACATATTCATAACAAATTAAGGAAGAAGTATTCATGACACTATGATAATTATAGGTCCTTATCTTTGTAACTGGTCTTGTGGCCATAGCAGGTATTTATAACTACCTTCCTCCACAGCTCATTCCGTATTCTCTTTGCCCTCAGCAAGTATCTTAGCTGGTCATACTTCTTTACCTGGTTGGGTGTTCTAAATCTTAATTCCTGAAGGATCTGGGCCATTAGGAGTCCTGCCTGGATTGAATTGTTATAGTTCTCCATTGGTATAATCCAGGATGTGATAACACTAACAGATACTCTGAGAGATCTTGTGTATTCTAGATATATTCTTCTTTCTTACCTGCATCGTAGCAGGGCAGTCCAATTTCTCCCTAGTCCTCCAAGCACTTTGGGCAAGGAATTCTCTACTCCTGGCTTTAGGCCTAATTAAGAGTTGGGGCCTGCATGGAACTTCTAGGAGAGCTTACAGCTGGTGCTACTGTGAATTGTGGGGCTTCACTTATGTCAGAGAGAATTAAAGAAACCTGAGTAAAGATGAAGAGCGTTGCTAGAAAACTGCATTTAGGAAACAACTACATGTCCACAATAGCCCAGTGGATAATGCACATTTTCCATGGACCAAATGTTGGCCACATTAAGGTTAGACTTGTCCCTGAATTATTTTAGGTTCTACTGAAGAGAAAGTGAAGAGCTTCCAGTAGTGACAGTCTGTGCAGAGTGGGCCACTGGAGAACCAAGCTGAGGAAGACTTGTCCATGTCGTTGGAGCTGTTCCTGGCAAGCTCAGAGAGGAGGGAAGCTCTGAAATCCTCACAAAGTACCCGGGTGAAATATCTGCCAGGCCCAGAAAGCATGGTGTTGCTCTATCACTTTCATGCCATGTGGGATATGATGCCACACTGAACACTTGAGCTTCTCTGAGATGCTCCCAGCCTCTGGGATACACTCAGGAAAATGGGGTACCCACTCACAATGGCCTCAGATTCCTATGACACTATCTGGGTGTTTCTGTGCCTTTTTCTCCCACGGAGGTGGTGGATTGCCGCGATGCTTCTATCCCGCTCTTTTTTTTTCTTTTATTCCTTCATTTCTTCCCAGTGCTGGAAAGGTTCTCTACTTCATACTTCTCTCTGGCAGAAACTTTTGCCTTATGTTATGGCTGATTATTTTTCTACTTCTTCCTAGTGACAAAATCCTAATGCAAGAAAGGATGCAGGGGACTAATGTATTTTTAGCAAAAACAAAAAACACTTTGGGAGTAAACTTTTGATGTTTCTTCAGAAAAGCTTCTCTCCTTTGTGTTGCTAAGATCAGTGGAATTTTATGGGCTTGCCTTGCTTAAGGTAGGGATGTTTGGGTAGAATTCCCACTGCATTAAAAACCTTAACTCATGGTTACTTCTTGCATTACACGATTAATTTATCTCCCTTTGTCCAGTTATGGATCTCTTTTGTTCCTTTTTGTTTTTTTCTATTTAATAATCATAAGGTTATTTATCCAGCCTGGGTTAGAGAAGAATTATAATAACCTTATTTAAATGCTTTACTCTCTTTCTTATAAGTTGTTTTTAGAAGCCAGATCAATCATTAGATTCAAAAGAATGGATAAGTTGGACAATAATTATATTAAACTCTTTGAGAAGACACATGCAGGAGTAAAATTCTAGATTTTTCCTAGACAGAAAAGATAATCGAATATTCAATGACAGTGATAGCTAATAACTTTAGCATTTTATCTCAATAGATAGTGATTTTTTTCTAGTGGGGTGGATAGAGGTGTATTTTCAGTAGAGATTTTAATTGTGTAATTTGACTTCTAAAAAAATTGGATGCTAGATGGAATGTCTGTATGTGCATTTTCATTAAACATTCTTTTTAATCAGATATATTTAAAGATTCTTGTTTGGGTTAAGTCAGATTTGTCAGCTCTTCAATCAGTTTGTAGTACATTGTAAAAGAATATACTCAAAACAGAGCTAAGCTGTCAAGCTGTGACAACTTGGAATGAGGAAGATTTTCAAAAATTATGAGTGAGATATTTTAAATGTCTCCTTGACATCCACAGCGCTATTCAAAATACTTCATCAGAGGCATGCGCTTTCAAAATGTACTTGAAAATTAACGTAAGGAGTGTAATTTGTCAGTCTTTGTCTTAGCAAACGAGGCACTGACAGTCACAGAGCATTCTCAGTAATATAGCACTGACTCTCCCCACCTGGCGCTGCCAGGCTGTGGGAGAGATGGAGTGACCTCTTCAAGGGGCAGTGAGAAGGGCCTTAAGCAAAGCAGAAACATAAGAGGCTTGATTCCAAGCCCTGTTGATACCTGTTTGAGCTGATGGCGAATGGCAAACTCCATTTGTCCTTTGCCGAGAGGATTGTGTGATTTAGTGATTCCTCGAAGGAGCCATTTCATCCTTAGCTGTATGTTGGGGACATGAGCTATTTGCCCTGACCTCAGCTCATAATAGGGAAGGCTGTGGCAAAGAGACAAAGCCCTGACTATTTATTTTAAATAAGTCCCTTAAGGGGTGAAGGAATATCTCAGGCCAGGGGCAGTCCTAAGTTAGCTTCCTCTAAATTCAAGGAAACCTTTCCAACACCTGACCTGGGAGAAACCTCCAGGGAGGCCACTTAATTGGAGAAGGGGCTACGAATGAATCATATTGAGCCATGAACTTTCACGTTTCTTTTCACTGCTTCTCCCTGCCCGGTAAATGCATGTGTTGTGTGCTTGTCTGCGACCAACGTTTAAGAAATCAAAGCGGGAAAGGTACCCAATGCTGGATATTGGCGAAAGAGATGTAAAATTGATTTTAAGGTGGTTCGGCCTTTCATGTGCATAGAGTTTCTAATGTTTTAAGGTGCACCAAAGGGAAATTCACAGTAGGGACTCATGACAGTGACCCAGAACCCAAAAGTCAGGAAGGCTGGAAACCAGGTTCTAAGAGCCAGGCAGCTACTGTGTATCAGACCATGGTGGCTTCTTTTCTGTAAATGTGTCTGCCTTTCTCTCTGTGTACAGAGGAAGGAGATGTTTCAAGAAGCGAGGAATGGCCAACATCTTCGATGCTGCGGCAGCATCACGCTAGAACAATGGGGTCTGTGGAAACAGCCTTTGGGCTGAGTGATGAGAATTAACTCAAGGAGGGATGTTTCAGTGGGGTTGGAAAAGCAACAAACTTGTGCGGGAGTGAGTTGAGAAGTGTAAGACAAAAGAATATGGTGGCGAGACAGCTTTTTGGTTATTTTTATTTTTCTCTATTTTTATTTTTATAATTCCCTAGGTAACCACTTAGGAAAAGGGGCTTTGGAAAGGAGATAGATGTCAAAGTATACAAAATAGCATATATGTAGGATGAAAAAATGTAGAGATCTAATATACAATATGAGGACTAAAGCTCATAAAATTGTATTGTCCTAGGGATTTTTGTTAAATAAGTAGATTTTAGCCACTCTTGTCATACACACAAAAAGGAACTGTGGGAGATGGCAGATATGTTAATCTGCTTCACCACTATAACCATTTTGCTATCTATGAGTACCCCATAATACATTGTTATAAACCACAAATAGACACAATCAAATTTATCTAAATAAATAAAAGAAAGGTTTGATACTTGGCCTGAAATTATACTTCTGGTGAGCGGAGCAGACGTAGGATTCAAACATATGAATATCTTCCCTGAGGGACAGGGCTCTTAGCGGTGATTAATTTTTCCACTGATTTCATCAGGGCTGTGAAGATTGGTCACTTACAGAATCGAGAGCCTTCTTGGTCCCAGGGTATGCTAAGTCACACAGGTAATATATAGTAGAGGTAGCTTCCATGGTTTGCTTAGTCTCACAGAAAAATAACGTAGCTCAGGGAATGAATTTTTATTCTTAATCCAGTTATTTAGCTGGACTCACCATAGACATAATTGTCTCATTTGCCCTAGCCCTCCCATATCACTTGAAGTAAATATACTATTTGAGTGGCCTACTTTTCCGTATCAGGGAAGGTATAATGATAGAGTATTTTGCTATTTGACTTGTACACTCTATCTGTAGCTTCTAGAATAAAAGAATAATAGAGACAATTAGTTCTGCTAAATGCATCTTGGAGCCATGTGTTAGCTTATCTATGGATTTTCTCCTTAGACGTTTAAATATTCCCCCTGCAATTTAGGTTTCATCAAACAAAGGAGATCTGATTTAAGATAATTCTCTTGGTAAGAAAGCAATTGCTGCTGCAATCTGCCATTCACCCAGAGCCATTGATCCCAGGATAAACATTCATTTATCAGAGAATTCAAAATAAAACACAACATATGCTGTCGTTTATAGCAAATTGATGAGCAGAATTCTGCATTCTTCCTTGGTTCTTCTATCTAACCATTATTTCATTTACTTTGGTGAAAATTATTGTAAAATATTAGTTGCATCTCCTTTTACTATTATTCTTAATTCAAACTACAAAGCTGGTTAACATTGTATAAAGTCAGTGTATTATTTTAACCTCATTGTACAGTTTTATTTATCTAAAATAGTCTTTTCAAAATATTAATAGATGTTTGAAAATGGTCTCTTTTATAAGCCACTCCATCCTTCGAAGCCATTCATTCTGCAATGTGTTAGTTAGGTGCTTGGGAGGAATTCAGGCATTTGGATTGTGACTTTGGCCTTGTGTGGTGACCTTCTTGCAGCAATCATATAATCATCTTCTGAAAGCTATAGTTCAGGTATAAAAGGGTTGTGGCCATGAAGAAATGCTTTTCATTAGAGTTGTCATTGGATTTTGCAATCTGCACGTAGCAAGCAAAATGACCATGAGATGATAATTAAGTGGTCTCTTTATTATTTCAGAGAGGAAAAAAGTTCACAATTCTGGGGATTGCAAAGCCTCTGAATTGGAGATAAAAAAATACAACATAAAACACTTGTGTGAGCATAGATTCACTCCTTTCATTTTTTAAATGTAGATGATATTTTTTCTTGAATAATGACTGTCTTGTAGGACAAGAGGCTCTTGACTGAAGGTTGGCATTAAAATACTCGCTGTCTAACAACAGTATAAGCAGATTGTACAGAGGAGGCTAATGTTTAATCACTGAAGTTCAAAACCAAGGTTTCTCTCTACAAGGGGTGTGTGGAGCCTCTAAAAGATGCAACAGATGGGTACCTCAAATTTAAATTCTTTTGATAATGATTAAGGATTTTCTGCTTAAAAATGATGAAAATAAACTTTCACTGATAGTCTTTGAAGATAACAGGAGAAGATCCATCAGAAAATTATAAATTTTTTGTGGGATTCATTTTAAAGTAAGTGGTTGTTGCTTCTCTGTACTATGTGATGCTACTTTTCTGCATTTTAATATACATTTTCACTCGAGCTCACATAAAACTCGGAACGAAGCTGTAGTTATACATAAGAGTGTGTGCATTATTTCTCATACTTTACTAAATTGAAAACCTGATTTTTTTAAATCTCTGGTGAAAAAAAAATAGAGATGGTCCCAACAGAACTGTTAAATCATTTATCTTTCCTCTCTCAGCTGTTGATTCACCACCTCAAGCAAACAAAACTTACCAATGACCCACAAGACACGGTGGTTGCATTCATATATCTGTCTGCTAGTTTTCTCATCTGTAATCTGGATGAGATTATGTGAAATTTCATAAACATCAATTATGAACATTTTTAAAAATTCCTAATAAATTCTTTTTTTTTTCTTTGAGACGAAGTCTCGCTGTTGTCCCCGAGTCTGGATTGCAATGGCACAATCTTGGCTCACTGCAACCTCCGCCTCCCGGGTTCAAGCGATTCTCCTGCCTCAGACCACCGAGTAGGTGGGATTACAGGTGCGTACCACCATGCCCGGCTAATTTTTTGTATTTTAAGTAGAGACGGGGTTTCACCATGTTGGCCAGGCTGGTCTCGAACTCCTGACCTCAGGTGATCCGCCCGCCTTGGCCTCCCAAAGTGTTGGGATTACAGGCGTGAGCTACCACACCCAGCTAAAATTGCTAATAAATTCTTAAGTTGCTTTCCCCATTTCATTGAAGAGTTGTTTTGAAAACTTCTTTCCACTGCAGTAGGTCCTTAAAACATTTCCAGAAGGTTGCCACTCAGGGTTTTACTACGAGAGAAAGGCTTTCTTGAACACATTCACCTTTGATTATGCTTAATGTGTTTATTAACAAGAAGTACATTATGTCTCCTTATAAAATTTGTTATTTTGGTTGTATACCAATGCTTTGCTAATTCAGTAACCACATATCTAATAAATTAATTCTTTATCTTTATTGAATCTCAAAAAGCACACCGTGTAAAATGCTTGCTTAGTATCTGCAGGATAACTTTTTATATTATAAACTATCAATAATTATTGATTGGACTAGAGAAAGCTGTGAAATTCTAGAGGGGTAAATTTGTACTAAGTATAAATGAAACATCACATAACATCACAGAAGACTTTTTAGGCTCCAGAAGAGCTTTAAAAAAAATCATCAGTGTATTTTGTAGTTTGGATGGCATACTAAATATGGATGAAAAAAATCAATATTAAATGCATTTTATTTGAATTAAAAAATATACATCATATCCAAATGCAATAGCACAATGGTTGCACTAGAACAATCTAAAAGTTGTTAATTCCACAGCATGAAGCCCTATATATGCAAAATGAGACGAAATCTACTATGTGCCAGTGCTCCAGATTGCTGGCTGCCTTTGCCTTCTGATATGTGCGAAAGCTCAGTAAAATGAACTATGTGAGAAAAGAAGTCAGTGAATTTATATTATTATTTCTAGTAGAACAAACTGCATTACTTTGTTTATAAAAAACTTTCGAGGTCCATTGTTTGCTTTTCTCCTATTTTTATTTTAGATTATAAATTCCTCCCAGAATTTGGAGCAGTTTTAAAAAAATCATTACCTTTAAGGAAGTAGTCATAAATCTACATATATTAGCCTTCTTAAAGCTGTATTTGCATAACTGATTTGAAAGTAACATTTGTTATAAGCTTAAGTCTCGATGCTATTATCCCATGGCAGTTAATTTCAACCACTGTGAAATGTCAAGGGTGACCTGTTTATAGTGACTCTTGTTCTTTTCCCTTGCCAAAGCAGAAGGCGCTAGATAAGCACCTAGATTCTAGGAAGTTGAGGAACAGACACCTGATACCCCTGATGATTGATTAATCTCCTTCTCCCCCAAATTGAATCAAAGGCATCCACAGCTGTTGGGTGGTCCCACTCTTTATTCCCTTTGACACTTCCTATTGGCTGCTACTAGAGTTAAATCCTAAAATAGACATCTAATAATGGACTTCCACTGCCCTCAAACCTTTCAAGTGTCTTTCCTAGATGGTACCTTGAAATCCTACCCATTTTGTCCAAAGCCCAAGATGCTTCTAAAAGGCAATTGATCTTTGAAAGGTATAATCCTGAGTATTTAAAGAAATTTTGTCATAAATTGAGTAATTAAGTAGTAATATACCCACAGCACCTCTAATCTCATTATCCAAGTTGGAATTAATTATTCTTTCCTTCATATTTTTATGACACTTGGCTTTTCTATGTTATAAGGACAACCTCACATTAGTTGCTATACATGTACTTTTTTTGAATTGATGCTCACTTGGGACACTAGAGTGTGAGGGATTAAGTGAGCAGGGATTTTGTTTATTCTGTTCACTATGATATCCCCCAGTGTCTAGCACAGTGTTTCCACACCTAATAGGTGCTTAATAAATATTTGTGGAATGGTTGAATGAATCCAATGGGCTTTCAAAGTTTTTTTTCCTGTGGTAAGCTTTAAGGAATATCATTGCCTTGTTCACCTCAATATTCCCAGTACAGAGGGCACTTAGCACCTTGCAGAAACAAAAGGCTTTATGACTATTTGTTCCATAAATAGATGGTTGGCTGAATAAATGAATAGAGCTGTTTTCTCCAAAGCCCAAGATGCTTCTAAAAGACAACTGATCTTTGAAAGGTATAATCCTGAGTATTTAAAGAAATTTTGTCATAAATTGAGTAATTAAAGTAGTAATATACCCACAGCACTAAATAAATAGCTGAAAACAAGACAAAACAAAATGTTCTATAACTTAAAGTGTTCCCACATGAACAGACAGTTTTCAAAAGAAGACTACATGTAGCCAACAGTTATATGAAGAAAAGCTCAACATCACTGATCATTAGAGAAATGCAAATCAAAACCACAATGAGACACCATCTCCCATCAGTCAGAATGGTTATTATTAAAAAGTCAAAAAACAACAGATGCTGACGAGGTTGTGGAAGGAAAGAAATGCTTTTTACACTGTTGGTGGGAGGGTAAATTACTTCAACCATTGTGAAAAACAGTGTGGCAATTCCTCAAAGACCTCAAGACAGAAATACCACTTGACCCAGCAATCCCATTACTGGGTATATACCCAAAGGAATATAAGTTATTCTGTTATAGAGAAACATGCACACGTATGTATATTGCAGCACTATTAACAATTGCCAAGACATGGAATCAGTCTAAATGCCCATCAATGATAGACTGGATAAACAAAATCTGTGTGTGTATATATCTGTGTATATATATTTCACATTTTATTTATATACATATGTGTATATATATGTATCTATATATGTGTGTATATATATATATATGTTTTCATTTGTGTGTGTGTGCGTGTGTGTATATACACACACACACACCATAGAATGCTATGCAGCCATAAAAAAGAATGAGATAATGTCCTTTGCCGGGACATGGATGGAGCTAGAGGCCGTTATCCTCAGCAAACTAATATGGGAACAGAAAACCAAATACTGCATATTCTTACATATAAAAGGGAGCTAAATTATGAGAACACATGGACACATAGAGGGGAACAATGCAAACATTGGGCCTATCAAAGGGTAGAGTGAGAGGAGGGAGAGGATCAGGAAAAATAACAAATGGATACTAAGCTTACTGCTTGGGTGATGAAATAATCTGTATCACAAACTCCATGACACAAGTTTGTCTGTGTAACAAACCTGCACATGTACCCCGAACTTAAAATAAAAGTAAAAAAAATATTCTTAGTTTTTGGATGATGATGTACCAGACACTGGAGATTTATGCTTTTAGTTTTTATTCATGATCCGTTTGGAGAGGTCTTCCCTAGCCACCCTATCCACAGCTGTACCTGTTATCAGAATGTACTTCTTTAATTGGTTTATTTTGTTTCATAACATTTATCCTTACCTCACCTCACATAATATTATATTAGTGTATATATATATATATTTTTGTTTTTTTTTTTTTTTTTTTTTTTTTTTTGAGACGGAGTCTCACTCTGTCACCCAGGCACCCAGGCTGGAGTGCAGTGGCGCGATCTCGGCTCACTGCAAGCTCCGCCTCTTGGGTTCATGCCATTCTCCTGCCTCAGCCTCTCCGAGTAGCTGGGACTACAGGCGCCTGCCACCACGCCCGGCTAATTTTTGTATTTTTAGTAGAGACGGGGTTTCACCGTGGTCTCGATCTCCTGACCTCGTGATCTGCCCGCCTCGGCCTCCCAAAGTGCTGGGATTACAAGCGTGAGCCACCACACCCGGCAGTATATTGTTTTTACACAGTAAAATTTCTACAGTTCTTCTGCTGGAATATAACCTCCATGAGGGCAGACAGGTCTTGCTTCTTGCCTGGAGAATTGTATTAATACCTGGTATATAGCAGGCACTCAAACTTTTTTTTAGCAAGTGAAAACATTTTCTTTAAAAACAAATTGTATCTCAATATTGCCTCCTGCAGTCCTGTGGCTCTACTATTTGACCATGGGAGTATACGTTATCTCTCCTTATTTATTATCCCCATTTGAAAAATAGAAGTCTTCCTCTTTGGAGATTGAGTGTCATGTTTATTTTATGCTTGAAGATCCCTTGGTTAAGGATGTATTCATGAGAAATAATCAGTAGAAATGACAATATTTATGTTAAGCTCTTTTTTTCTATGAAATTATTCTTTAGAAATTTTGCTGCCGCTAATCTTTCCAATCTGCCATAAGATTATCCGTGAAATTGCTACAAGATTTGCCAGTGGTCTCAGGGTATAGGGGCTGCAGCATGAAAATTACACTACAGTATTTTGAAAAAGTACATCAGAATTAATTTGTTGTTGTTTTTCTTCTGATCTATACGCAGTTTAAATTCATGCTGGCCTCTGCTGTGAGTGGGAGAGATCCATAGATAATTTGTGCCTTTAATGATAGAAGTTCTCACAATTCTCTACATGAATGTCCTGACAGGGAAGACAAAATTGCCTTTTTGCCACTAGAAATGCAGGACAAAGCAGCTGACAAATGTCATCTGGAATTTTATATCATACAAACACATATTCCCTGTGTCAGCAAGGGTACGCCTATATGATTTTAGACGTTTCCTTCTAATTTCTCTAGAAATAATGGGTTAGTTCACACAAGACAGTGTGCAGATTATTGATATAATCACAAATTGAAATGGGGCCCTGAGCCCTCTGTTCACAGAAAAGCTCGCCTGGCTTTTTCTGTATTTGAAGTGATTAACGGTGGTGCAGCATTGTGGGAAAATGGTATGTCTATAATTATATGAAGCCACAGGAGGGAGAAACCCTTTCTGAACCTGGTCTTTGAAGACACCCAAGTTATTTGAGTCTAAGCCATTAGGGGGAAAAACAGGAAGAAAAAAGCAAGAAAACTATAAAAAAATCAGAATATGTAGTAGTGACACTGGTCTAGGGAGAGACTGTGTGAGACAGAAACAAAACGGTTGGGGACATGAAAAGGTAACAGACAGCAGGAGATACTGGTTTAGTAGTTAAACAAGAGACTGTGCAAAGCCAGAGCCCTCATCCTATTAGCTGACTGGTATCTCTCTGTCATCCCTGTCACTCCACCCTCCTTTCTAACCTGTAATACGGAGACAATATTTCTCACCATCTTTTGTGGGACACAGTGACACAGACAGACTGCTAAAAATAGAAAAGACAACGTCAATATTATAAACGATGTAGAATAGGTTGGTCTTCATTGCAACCTCTCTCTTTCTCTCTCTCATATTTGTTAACGTACAGGCCTTCTTAAAATGTAGAAAGATTTAGGACTTATGTGCATTTCAGAATCACCTTTAAGGTGCAAGGGGCGTCTGGGACACTGCTTTCTCCCCAGCAGTTTTGGTACCCTGCTTGCAGGAGACGGACTGTATTCTCCGGCTGCCCAGGGGCAGAGTTGGGGCTGGCCGGAGGATGCGAATACAAACCGGCAGCTTATTTCCATTCCTGACCACTTGGTGCCACTCTAGCTTTAGAAACTGCTCAGCTACAACAAAACCCTGGCATACAGCTTCCTTCTAGGTTGGCTTCTGTGGTTTCAAAGACAGTCATTGTTTTGAAGAAGGTCATTTGGAGAGTTCGGTGGCTGATGTGATTAGAATGTGTACAGCGAATCGCATTCCAGGTGCTTTGTGTGCTAACACTTAGGTGTTATTACCAGCATTAATTATCCAAGGGACATGTAACAAACACAGGTGGGCCCTTGTTGGTTCATTTAAAAGGCAAGGCTCTGCAGAATGCAAACCTCCAGGTAGCCACGCTGGCCTTTAATTTGGAGTTTAATTTAGGGGTAGCTGGAGCACATCAGACCTCGTCTATTCATAGATTGGATGTTATAAAAAGAAAATTATTTCAATATTAGTTCCTCTCCAATCTATGCTACACACACACACTTACCCCTAGAGTAAAAACAGTCAGCAAGAACTTGAAAATGTTGTTGTTAAATATGCTTCTTTGCATGTGACAGTTTAGGTTTTTTTCCTACCCTCATCCTCTTTACTTGCATAACTTTTTATTCATTAGTAAAAATGACATTTTTCTTCACAGAAAGAACCATCTATCAGATGAGTTAACTACCCCCAGGTTGCAAAACACATAACCCAAAATGACACATCTTCATCTTCATCTTGTTCTCTACCTCTCTTTTTCTTCTGGGACCAAAAAGGATTCGAGGAAGAAATTTGTACATTTTTTTTTTTTTTTTTTTTTTTTTACCGCATCAAGATGACTTTCTAAAATGGAGGCCATTTCAGTATTTAGCTGAAGGTCCTTGTGTTCTGTTTTAATGGGAGCCCAGGAGGGGGGTTTGCCCACTTTTAAAGATGCTAGTGAGAGCTGTGCTTTTCTGACTCATTAATTTGGAAAGACAAGAGGAGGCTGCCATTAAGAAATGTCTTTGCAATTAATTGCATGTAAAACCAAGTTTTTTTCTGACACATTTGTAGAAATTGCTTTACCTTATTTATGCTGATATGCTTCTGCTGGCCTTAGCATGAGTGGAACTGGCCCTAGGCAAAATTGAGATGCTGGCAAAATCTGTTTCTAAGCCCCTTCTGATTTTGTTGCTCACCTTTTCCTTCTCTGAATCCAGAACTTCTTTTTTATTTCCCCTTAAACCTTATTAGTTTTGAGTTCAACTGCCTCTGGCATTCCACTTACGAACCGTGGGCTGTCCTTGGGTTTGGGGGTCAGCAAGCTCTGGTAGGACCCTGACTCTGCCATTTTCTTGCTGTGTAAGTTTAGGGAAATGATTTAATTTTCCCATTTTGAATAATCAGTGAAACACATTATGTGAAGCTTGGTGTCTGGCTTCAGAAGAGTGGAACACACAAAGTGCTTGTTGAAAGTGAAATGTTCTAAATCTTATTGTAGACAGCTGACTCAGAATTTTAAGGAAAGACTCAGGAATCTGCACTTTTAAAAGTGCTCTAAGAAATTCTTAACACTTACCTAAGTCTGTGAACTCCTGGCTTAAGAAATAAATCTTCCAAGGGGTAACTGTCTTTGTAAAAGGATCAGGAAAAATAGCATCACCAAAAGGAGGGGATGAGTAATGGGGGAGGGGGGTTACTTAGATATCATAGTTTTTTTTTGCAGGGGAGAGATTTGTGAGCAAAACAGGATGTGATTTCATCAATCTGCTGTCCTGAATCCCATCTAGACAGGAAAATTTGGGCATTTGATTCAGTATATTGTTTAGGCAAAGTACACAGTACCTCCTTTCTAAAGTGGAGATGCTAAATCCACCGATTTTATTCCTTCAATGTCATTTTTTCCAACTTTTTAAAAGTTGTTTTCTGTATTAGATCATTCCTCCCACCTTTGCTGATTCGTAGAGTCTTTTGCTGGACTGTAAGCTCCACGAGGGTGGAGACCATGATTTTGTGCTCCTTTGGGATTTCAGGTTCTAGCACAGCACAAGCATGTGTGGTAGGTGTCTGGTCAATGAAGACCCGAGGTGGGTAGAAAAATTTTCTTAACCTCTAACATGTACTGATCAATCTTCCCTTTTCCTCGTTCCGTTCACCTTTGTGTATACTTAAGTCCTGAACAGATTCAGATTCAGTGAGCAATAGAACTGTTTCGGGGAGGCTGATGCTCTGGATGAAGCTGGGTTGCATGTATTGAAAATCAGGGATGGCTGGATTTATGGAAGGCAGATTTTGAAGGAAATTAATTCAGTACTGGCTTGTGCCTGGGCCATCTTTCTAGTTCAGATCATCTAGGAGATTAAAGATCCACTAACCCAATACCAGTCTGATTTGCAGAGCATATTGACCATTTGGAAAATTGAGCGATGGACAAGTTACTCCTTGCCGGGCTTTGATGTTGATCCAGACACTTAGTGCCTTGTGAGAAGATTTTAAGGAGTAACAACAGCGAGAATTGTTTTGAACATGGTTAGTATTTCCCTGAGGCAGTAACAACTATCTAATTCTTCTCAGAATTGAATGTACATAGGGGAAATGCAGATTCCTGGGGGCCCCATTCTAGATCAAACCCATATATTGCAAACCATAGGCCTGGAGGAGAGCAGAAGAGAAGCCCGAGAGATTTAATTGGACTTAGTCTGGAAGAGGATTTTCACAGGGTCCAGATCATCCCAAGTCTCCCACTCTCTTCCCCTCATCAGGGGCACTAATGGGAGCAATATCTGACATGTGTAATTTATTCACTGCTCTCTGCATGGGAAGTTCTGGAATAGGAGTTAGCAGTATACTTGATCTATATATATTTGACTCCAGGCCTCATCCTTGTCACTGGTTCTTTTTTTTTTGTGTGTGTGTGTTTTTTTTTTTGTTTTTGTTTTTGTTTTTTTTGAGATGGAGGCTCGCTCTGTTGCCCAGCCTGGAGTGCAGTGGTGCGATCTTGGTTCACTGCAACCCTCACCTTCCGGGTTTAAGCCATTCTCCTGCCTCAGCCTCCCAAGTAGCTGGGAATACAGGTGCCCACCACCTCATCCGGCTTTTTTTTTTTTTTTTTTTGTATTTTTAGTAGAGATGGGGTTTCACCATGTTGGCCAGGCTGGTCTCAGACTCCTGACCTCTGGTGATCCACCCACCTTGGCCTTACAAAGTGCTGGGATTACAGGCGTGAGCCACTGTGCCCAGCCTGGTTCTGTAACCAAGAACCACATAACTTTTTGAATCTCATTTGTTTCATCTGTAAAATGGTTTAAGCAAGCAAACTTCTCTCATGTGCTCTGGCTATCCCTGTGCCCATATTTTAAGTGGGTTATAAGAAGAGTTTTGTAGATTTTTCTTATGGTTGACTTTGAATTCTTAATATTAGATGGGTTAGAAGCCCAATTTCTTTTATTTTTAACAGTTGAGGGCAGTGATTCTCAAAATGTGGTTCCTGATCTGGTAGTGTCAGAATCCCTGGGGAACTTGTTAGAAATGAACATTCTGAGAGCCCACCCCAGACCTACTGATAAAATGTTGGTGTGGAGCCCAGCAAGCTGTGTTGTAATAAAACCATCTAGACTGTTCTAATGCTGCTCTCCTTTGAGAATGACTGAACTTTAGGGAATGTTCCTCACTGGAATAAAATTTTAATGAACACCAATGTGGCTGAATAGATAATCCTTCATATAGCAGAATTTCAGGAGAACAGATAAAGGCCAGTCAGGGACTGTGTATGGTAAGAGGAGAGTAAGACAGTATCTTGGATCAGCTGCATCACAGTTACCTTAATTGTTTTTGCTAGGGCTGACCTTATGCTTATGTTAGAGAAGTTATTTAAGCTCTGAGTTTTGTGGTTCTCGCTTGTAAATTTGGGGGAATAATAGGAGTCCTACTTCACTTGGCTACTGTGGGGTTAAATGAGGATGCATTAAAGTGCCTCATGCAGTCTGGTGTGCCAGGTGTTGGGTGAATGGTCCCTTGTGTACCCTCACTGAGTGATGTGTGATTCCACTGGACTGCAAGCCCAAGGAGGGGGCAAGGCCTGTATCTCTTTTGCTCATTGTTACAGCTGTGAGAGTGAAGACAGTTCCTGACCCAGACATCGTTCAATAAATATTGGTTGTATGAACAAATGAATGAATGAATGAAAAAAGTAAATGGATGAATGACTACACCAGTTTTGTTTGGATATATTGGCTGATACAGTATATATATGATGAAAAGTTTACTTTTTGAGGTAGTTTTAACCCATAATAAAAAATTTAAGGGACATACAAGTACTTCCATATCATTAAGTATAAGGGAATAGGGTTCTTGCACTAAATGGTGAAATTAAATTAATACGGGTATTTACTGATTCTGTGTAAGTGATTACATGAAAATTTTCAAAATTTCAAGTTATGAAATACTGCAGAGATCGATCACTGAAAATATTTAGACAGACTGAAATTTAGGGTAGATCAGCTTTGCAAACACATTTTTTTCCCTTTGGTTTCCTTATGAATCATTTGTTTTTGACCCTCAACAAATAAAAGTTGCCAGGAAAAAAGAAAGTCTCCAATGAATTTCTGCCTTTACTTTAATTCATTCCCTTCCTCTTTTTCTTCTCTGTCTTCATTTTCATAACCATTTTTTTTTCTTATTTGGGTTCCGACTATTTGCCAGTGATGTTAAACACCCTATAGGATTTATTTATTTATTTTATTTATTTATTTATTTATTTATTTATTTATTTATTTATTTATTTTTGAGACGGAGTCTCACTCTGTCCCCCAGGCTGGAGTGCAGTGGCACAATCTCGGCTCACTGCAAGCTCCGCCTCTTGGGTTCATGCCATTCTCCTGCCTCAGCCTCTCCGAGTAGCTGGGACTACAGGTGCCCGCTACCACGCCCGGCTAATTTTTTGTATTTTTTTTTCAGTAGAGACGGGGTTTCACCGTGGTCTTGATCTTCTGACCTCGTGATCCGCCCGCCTCGGCCTCCCAAAGTGCTGGGATTACAAGCGTGAGCCACCGTGCCCGGCCAGGATTTATTTTTTTTCTAAATTAATTTTTTGCCAACCATATTATAACCACTCCATTTTACAGATGGAAAGACTGTGACTCTGAAATATAAGTAATGTAAGCAAAACAGGACTGGAACTTAGGTCTGATTTCCCATCCACTCCATGAGAGCATCTCATCTCATGCTCTTTTCGCTGTAGCACCTGGAACAGAGAAACATCTTCATTGCTTTTTGGCTAGATGTGGTTACCTATTACTCTCATACTTAGGAAGGGTAGATGGGCTTTCCAATTCTTAGAAGACTTGCAGGTGAAAAGGAATGGACTGAAAGTAGCCAGATCATGAGCCATAGGAGGAGGGAGGATGGCCTTTCTTTTTGTCTAAGAAGTGGATGTTCAAACATCAGAATGGAGAAAACTTAAAAGGGAAAGGCTTTGGCGACCTTGGATTTGGGCCAAGGAACGCTCTCAATCCTCTTTACTGTTTACTCACAACCCCTTGATTGCACCTATTCCAAGTTCTATGATTTGAACTTACTTTTTTGTGGGCCTTTGACACTGATTGTCTGTGCTCTCTCCTGCTTCCTGTTCATTCATGGAAACTTGAAGCTTCTGTCAATGTATGCCTGACAAGTCTAGGCAGAAGTGATCTCTCCATTGCATTCGTGACTCTATTTGACATTCATTTGGCACTCAATTACATATTGCCTTTTGATACCAATAAATTAGCTAAATAAGAACCATTTAATGTTGAATAAGTAGTGTATTGTTTTCCAGACACAATTGTATTGTAAAGGTTCCATAAAAATAGACAGCACTTAAAATAATCATATGAATGAAATAATAACTAATTTTCATTAAAAAACCAGTGTATCAATTTCATCTATTCCTCATATGAATTTTTGTTGATATAGCTGGAAAATGTAGTCCAAAAGGAAAAATAAAAATCAACATAATTCCAGCATCCAAAGATAACTACTCTTAAATTTTAAATAGATTGAGGACAGAGACTATTTTTTATAAACCTGAAATGTTTAACAAGGTTCTAGTCACATAAGGAATACTCAGGGTACATTAAAAAATTTTATTTCAATAGTTTTGGGGTACAGTGGTATTTTTTTGTTACATGGAAGAATTATATAGTGGTGAATTCTGAGATTCTAGTGCACCCATCACCCCAGTAGTGTACATTGTACCTAATGTGTAGTTCTTTTTAAAAATCTCTACCCTCCTCCTTCCTTCACCCTTCTGAGTCTCTAAAGTCCATTTTACCACTCTATGCTTTTGCATCCTCATAGCTTAGCTCCACCTTATAGGTGAGAACACATGGTTTTTTGGTTTTCCATTCTTGAGTTGCTTCACTTAGTATAATAGCCTCCAGCTCCATCTAAGTTGCTGCAAAAGGCATTATTTTGTTCTCAGGATACATATATTGAATAATCCAGCATGTTCCACAAAACGTAGTTGATTAAACGTAATTGATGAAGCTTACGAGAGAGCTGAATCATATTTTCTTGACTTGACTATTGACTTTCCCTCCTTCTTTTCTTTTTACACAGCTGACTGTACAGTATGACTTCTGTCCAATGTGACTTCTACGCAATGATGTCAGAGACTGTTGTTATGTAGAACTTCTAGTCACAGGAAAAATCACACTTCCCTTGGCCAACACTTTACTTTTTGTTTTAAGAAACTAGAAAGGCTATGTTCTAATGTTTTCTTAAGTAAAACTTCCAGGCCTTAACAAGTTGCATTTTTAGAAAAATCTTACTCAACTTAACTCCCTGTGGTTCTGTAATGTCATCTATAGAAAAATATCTTGAAATAGCTGTGCCTCTTTGTGTCTGAAAGATTGCTCTTTCCTTGGTCCATGAAGATTTATAATTAGGTTGATTTAAAAAAACCGTCTAGCTTTGACCATATTTCCCTCTCCCGTTGAATTCTTGATCTTTTATGATAAAAAGATACATGCTTTTTTCTGGATCCTTCTCTTTCTTTTTTTCTCACCCTTTCTTCAAAATGGGATGTTTTGCCAATAGCTTTACTGGTAGTACTATAAAAAGTCATGGCTGAGAGCCTAAGATTTTGGAGTTTCAAGTTCTTACTTCATCATTGTTTAGCACTGTGATCCGGGGCAAGTTACTTAACTGCCTCAGTTTTCACATATGGACAATTGCAACAATAATATTAACTACATCACAGAAACATTCTAACGTTTATAAAAGACATTATATGATAAGAGGCTTAGCATGCTGCCTGATTGGTGCCTCAACGTAAGAAGAACTGTCTTTTCCCCAAAATATCATCCTCCAGAAGATGGGGTGCTTTTACTAAAAAGTTATTATGGAATCTCTCATAAGATATGTGCTGTAAAATAGCACATAAAACCACATAAACCCTAATGACCTCAGTGAATGCGAGTTTTCCATACCTAAAGCGATCATCTGCCATGATAGATTCAGAAAAGAAGCCTCCCAAATTAAGAAATAATTAGTAAATGTTCCTGGAGATTTCACATTATGACTTCAAGTATTGGATGTCACTGTGAACAAAATCTTTAAAGAGTCTTTAAAAAGGAAAATTCTGTGTGTTTAGGTTGTGGAGATTAGGTATCTACTTCTATAGGATGAAGAGAAAATGCCCCAATGTAATGCTGATGAGTACTTCAGGCAGGAGGTAATATTGCTACCAGTCGCATCATGCACAATTTCAAACAACTTAGATGGAAGAGAATATAATGAGTGCTAGAAGACTGTTAGACATCTCAAAATATGCATCCAGAGATGATAATGACATGATGATGAAGACGCATGTGAAGAATTCCAAGAAAGTTATTCCAAGTATCGTGAGGATAGTAAAGAATAATATATCTGAACTATGTCTAAATTAATGTACTTCATACAATATGTGATTTTAAATACACTTGCATATAGAAATGTACAAAAAATAAACCTTAGAGGAAAATATTTAACTTTTTGTCTCTAAGTTGAAGTTAATATACTGAAGTTGGCTAAAAAACATTTTGGGAATCTTCATATTGAGAAAATGCAGGACTCATATTCTGGGCCACCGTCTGTTCTAGCATATATGGTAAAGAGTACTAAAAGATTAGTCCCAATCATAGCAGCAACATTTCAGAAAAGATAAAGTCTCTTTAAAAAGTAATCAGTCTGATATTTTGAACTGGAATATGCATATCTTTTGTCATGGGGATTCCTTTTTTTAAAAAATTCAACATTATCTCATTCTATTGATCTTTGAAGCTATCAAATTATGCTTCCTCGATTACCATTTTTCTCCTGTCTCAGCCCACCAACTTTGCACACATTCCCTAACCACACACATATTTTTTTCATGCTATAAAAATAAATCACTCTCTAACTTTTATGTTGGTATACTTCATGGTAGAGTATTATTCATAACATTCCTGTTTAGTGTATTCTATGTGTCAGTCACTGTTTTAAGAACCTTATGATCATCCTGTTTAATCCTCACAACCACTTTCTCAGATAGACACTACTCTTATCCCATTTGAAACAAGAATAACTGAGGCACAAAGAAGTAAAGCAATTTTCTCTAGGTCACATAGCCAATAAGCAGTAGAGCCAGTATTTGAATTTAGAGTCTGACTTCAAAATCTCAGGCCTTAACCACAATCCTATACCCCTCCACTGGCTAGGCAGTCTTGTTTACGTTTATTTAATAATAAGACAACTTTTTAATTACAAAAATTGCACATGTTAAATGTTAAAAAGCAATAGTAAAATTGCTAAATTTTTAAAACCTCAAACAATGGTAAAACACAAGTTGAGAATGAAAGTCCCTCCTCCACTTACCGATTTTCATTGAGATGACTATTATTAGAAGTTTGTGTTTAGCCAGGGATAGTGGTATGCACCTACAGTCCCAGCTACTCAGGATGCTCAGGAAGATCACTTGAGCTCAGGAATTTGAAACCAGCCTGGGAAACATAGAGAAATCCTGTCTTAATTTTTACAAAGTTTGTTGAATATTATTTCTAATTATGTAGATATAGATATAAAATATATATTAATAACACCACAGTGAACATATTCTGTAACTCATGACTGATTCATTTATATGTTATGAATGTCTTTCCATGAAAGGATGTGTGGTTCTGCCTTAATTTATTGGTTCCATAGCATGGATGTAGCATCATTTCTGTAGTCATTCCACAATTCATGGCCATTTGGATTATATTCATGGGAATATAGGAAACTATATGAAAATGAATATCCTAGACTTTATCATGTCTGTGAATGTCAGTTCCATTTTTCTCCAGTTCAGGCTTAATCTTGATATTGCTCTTGATGCCTCTTTTTCTCTAATACCCACATAAAATCCATCAGCATATTCCACTGATTCTATTTTTAAATATATGCAGACATTGGTCATTTTGGTCATTTCTAATCACCTCTTCTCACTATCATCCAATCCATTACCTCTTATCTGAACTATTGTCATTACCTTGTAACTTGTTTTTCTACTTGCCAATAGCAGCCAAGAGTGATCTTTTTAAAACTTAATCAGTTAAAAATCGCTCTACTCAAAGACTCTCCATCTAAGTCACTAACATTCAAAGTGCATGCCATGGTCTTTAAGACCCTACCTGAGCCAGTATCCTACTACTTTTCCAACCTTGACTTCTACCGCATTCCTGTGTATTCACGTTATACCAGTCACATTAAAACATCTGCTATTTCTTAAATATAATAAGCACAATTTCTCCTTAAGATCTTTGCGTTTGTTGTTCCCACTGCCTACAATCCTTTGAACCATTCTTCCCCCATATTTGCTTGACTTCTTCATTTCTCTTTTAGGTCTCTGTTCAAATGCTATCACACCTTATTTGTTGAATGAGTGTTGAGTGAATGAACATATCTTTACCCAATTGAATAAATATTTCTGGAGAATAAATTTCTAGAAGTGAAACTGCTTACTTATTTTTCCTTTTCAAATCCTTTGTTATTCCAGTACTCCATCTTATATCCTTGCCTATTTTATTTTAGTATTCTCATGCCCCTGTTCAAAATGCTTCTGTGTTCCTGTCTGCTGTTTCTACTGCGGAAGGCTGGCTGGCTTTCTTTCTCTCCTGGGAGCTCTGGAAGAAAAGGAGACACTAGGCAGCCGGTCAGAGTCTCATGGGCCACTTTGCAAGGCTATGATTTCAAGAGTGACCTTGGGGTGTGACTGAGTTGTCATTAAACAATTTAATAGATGAAATAATCCCTTCTTCATACTTCAGCCACACTTATTTCTTTCCAAATATCTGGCACCATGTTGTAAACACTCAACACTGTAAAGAAAATATTTTTTTAAAAATCTGTCTTATCGTATTGGTTTAAAATATAGAAGATGTATATTGAAATTAGAACAAATCAGATAAATCCTGGGGTTTTAGTCATGAAATAAAACTTTTGTCCCTATGTATCTTTAAAATATTATGGCATTTTTGTTCACCCTTACCACATTCCATTTGAGAAAATCATATGATTACTGTTAATGACAAAGCAATTTATGATTTCCATGATTTCCTGGATAACTAGGATAAGAATGAGTAATTAGAATAAAAAATTATGGAATTTTTGAACTAGGAGAGCTCATTTGTTTATTCCCCTCATTTTCTACAGAAAAGGAAACAGACTACTGTAGAGGTTGGGTGACCCATTCAAGGTCACACAGCTAGTAAATGGTACAGGTGGGTCCTCTGACTCCAGAAATAGTGCTCAGTAGCATCCATGGAACAGTGTCTGTGAACCAAATCTTTTGCTAAGTGAAGTTCTACCTGATAGATAATTCCTGTTCCTTCCAATTGTCCTGACACCCTGCAGTTTAGTTAGATTACGTGATTTGGCCTCATATTTCTTCTGGAGCTAGCTGGATAAGGATCACCCTATTAGGGTGCTTAATTTTGTGCTAATGATCTTTCTTTCTGTCTGAAGTCTTCAGGTTACAGTTTTTTCAAAGAAACTCTGTGCTGCTTGTCCTTTTCTGCTTGCTGCATGATGTGCACATCAGTGCCTCCTGCAGCCTTCCACTTGTTAATTGCCTCTCCTTCCTAATGAAGCCTGTATCAGCTCCAGTGCTAATTGAACTTCGTCCTTCATTCAGACTGTGTTATTAAACAAATAGTCACAGTGTTTGGTCTCACTTTAATAGGAGCATTGATGTTTGCTTAACATCAAAAACTTATTAGTAATCCATTGAAAAGGCAATTAATGGAGGACATGTGGGTAAGGAAATTGAACTAGTCTGTACCACAGGACAAAGAATGGCAAAAACATTCTGGTTTTCTAAGGTTTAACTGTCTGTATCCTGGTAGTTGCAAATTGATTGTTAGATTCTTGACTCTTAACCCAAATCAATGAATTTACCATTTATGTAAAGTAGCACTTATGTGTCTAATATCGAAGTGAAGGACAAGCTGGCTTATCTGTCTCTGAAGTTTTCAATCATTCTCCATCTCTCTTTATAACATTTTCCCCAAGCTTTTTAGCAGGACTTATCTTTGTGGTTACAGAAAACATGAACAGGTGAAAAGAAGGTAATGCATCGCTTGCAGTCTTCCCACCTATAGCTAACCACTGATAAGCTTTGGTGTGTATTATTTGTTCTTTGGTGCTGCATTCTAACACACACATAGAGGCACAAAATTGGATTACATACCATATTGACCTGTTGTTTATTTTTTAATTGGTCATATGTTCTAAGTATCTGTCCTGGACAATAGAGACCTATGTCATCATAGTCAATGGCTTTGATATAATCTCTTGGTTGGATAGGCTGTAATTTATTTCATCATGTTGTTAGAGGCTTAGAAACAAGTGTCTCTTACTTAATTGTTTATGTAGCCTTAAGTTGACTTTATTATTTGAATGAGTAATAGTAATATTAGAAAATAGTAACACTAGAAAAAGAAAATTGATAGACTACTCTGTTATAAAATAATTGTCCTCTGTTTTGTGAAATATGCAATGTTTGGTATTATCAGGGTACAAATTTATAGGCTACGTAACAACTTTTTTGAGTATCAAATATTCTTTACTTGCAATTTCACCAAAAAATTATTAAGAAATAACAGGAGGTTGATCAAGAACTATTTTTAAGATAATGGCTTAAGGTGTGGATTTTTCTCTACCTGTATACTCATGAGGATAAATGATACCTGGGTTCAAAGGAGAAACAAACTAAAAATATGAATCTAATGGCATCTGGCAGTGGAGTAAAGGAGAGCAGATCGAATTCTCTTTACAGTCCACATTAAATAGATATGAAAGGAGAAGAAACAATAACGGGTCACTCCATTTGTTCCAGGGACCTGGGATATAATGCGAAACTTCCATCTGTGTTAATGAGTCATGCATGGCTGGGTCCCCAGGCAATATTTAGTAAATGAGTAGCAATAGCCTGGCAGGGACCCTTTTAGAAAGTGCTGTTGTTGCATGAACCTAAATATATATATATATATATATACATATATATATATATATATATATGTATGTATTCTGGTTTAGCTAGGATTATGATGCATAAAATGTTGGTAATAGGTTTAAAAGATTAGCATAGACCAGCTTTCCATGAGATTGTTCTTTATATAAAAAAGTTAAATGCTATTTCTAATGTCATCATAAAAGTCAGGCTGGAGGATTATCGATTTTTTGGAGGCTTTTACTAGATAGCTTGATAATTGACTCTCTCAAGTTTTAACACTTGGCCCTGGGTTTGCTGTTTACCTTGCTCAAGCAATTTGGTGTAATTAATTTTTATAGCTGTGTTTGCTTTTAGGGTTTATACTTTGGTGGAAAGCTATCTCCAGTCAAAACCTCATAGAATTACTTTTTTCTTTGAATTAAACCATGCAATTGTTTAAAATAAGAGTCTCATCTATAAAATTAAATAGAGAGTAAAATGTAAAATCTTTTAACATCTTTACAACTACATCAGATAGACATGTCTGTGGATAAGGATTGAAAAGAAACAAAACTGAACGCAGTTAATGTGTTAGGTAGTAGAATTGATCCATATTTTTAGTAAAGAATAAGTAAAAATAAGGGAAAAAGAGGCATGAGGTGAGTTGTTGTTGTTGTTGTTTGGCTGGTAACGTCAGTTTTATCAATTTTATTCGGTTGGGGCCGCAACTGTAGCTTGGCTGCGGGCAGGGCCGTCCTCACAGGTTGCTGAGTTCCAGCAGGGTCTGGTCCAAGGTCTGATGAATCTCCACGTTCTCCTCCTTGGCACTGGCCAACGTCTCTTCTAGGTCATCAGTGGTTTTCTCTAACTTTGCCACAGACCTTTCGACAAACTCTGCTCTGGTCTCAGCCTCCTTCAGCTTCTCCTCCAGCAGTTTCATCTCCTTTTCATATTTATCTTCTTTGGTGGAATACTCCTCTGAGGCCGTCAGGGACTTGAGGGTCTGGTCTGTGGTTTGAAGTTTCTCCTCCAACTGTCTGGCTTGGCTCTCGGCCACCTCAGCTGTCTCTTCTGAGCGCTCCAGGTCTCCCTCCAGGATCAGCAGCTTCCTGGCCACCTCCTTGTGTTTGCCGTCTGAATCCTCAGCGATGCGCTTGGCCTCCTTCAGCTGCACCTCCTCCGGCTCCATCTTCTCCTTGTCCTTCATGGCCGGGTTTTTATGACCTTCATCCCTCTCTCGCTCTCATCGGCTGCCTTCTCGGTCTCCTCTAGCTTTTGCAGGGTTGTAGCCAGACGCTCTTGTGCCCGGTCCGGCTCCTCCTCTACCTGTTGAATGTGGCGGTTAAGGGAGGCCACATCCGCCTCAGCATTGGTGGCCTTCTCGGCCCTCTCCAGTTTCTCCTGGGCCTCCTTCATGGATTCAGAATACTTTTCCACCTCTGTCCTCTTCAGCTTCTTCTGCTCCCCTTCCAGCTGCTTGCAGTGGTCCTCAGCTTGCTTCTTGTTGGCTTTGGCCAGCTCCAGGCGGTCGATGGCGTTCTTCTTGTCCAGCTTTAGCATCTGCATCTTCCTGATGGCGTCCCTGGCCGGCGGGCAGGCGGTGAGGACTGGGTGGATCCAGCTGGCTGCGCGGACTCAACGCACTGGTGGCAGGCGAGGAGGGCCGATCTGGACCGATAATTTTTTTTTTATTTTTTTGAGACGGAGTTTCGCTCTTGTTAACCAGGCTGGAGTGCAGTGGTGCGAGATCTCGGCTCACTGTAAGCTCCGCCTCCCGGGTTCAAGCGATTCTCCTGCCTCAGCCTCCGGAGTAGCTGGGACTGCAGGCGCGTGCTACCACGCCCAGCTAATTTTTGGATTTGTAGTAGAGACAGGGTTTCACCAGGTTGGCCAGGACGGTCTCGATCTCCTGACCTCGTGATCCGCCTGGCTCTGCCTCCGAAAATGCTGGGATTACGGGCGTGAGGGAGTCACCGCGCCCGGGCTGGGACCGAGATTGTTTTAATGCTTGTAAAAAAAAAGAGTTGATGCTCATCTGTAGAAAGATTTGGCTTTAAAAATAATCATTGATCATGCTGACTGTTAAACGTAATTGGTCAGAAATCACACATACTCAATAGACTTATAAGAAGAAAGGAAAAACGAAACAAAACAATGGGTGAAGATTATAAAAAGAGAAGTTCTCCAGCCTGGAGAAGCATTCTTCCTCTTTTTCTTCCTCCTTTTTTTTTTAATCCACAAACTTGTTGGTAGCTGGCCTTTTGGGGGTGTGTTTTTCACCACACGTTACGGGAACTCTCAATATCTCTCAGGCTGAAACCCTATTCTTTCTAATCTGATCAGACAAAACATTTTAAAAAGAAAATAGTTTTGATTATATGACTCTGTTTTGCGTTGTTAAAATTTTTTTCTTAAATATTTTTAAATTGATTTGTAATGTGATACAAGATGATTGCACAAAGTTAGAAATACAAAGTAAAAAGAGGAAAACAAGGAAAATTGATAATTCCTCCATTCAGATTCATCATGGTGTTAAATGGTTTTATTTCATTCATTCCAGTCTTCTTTTTTTTTCCTTCAGTATGGGTACCTGTTTATATATATTTTTGCTAGTATAATAGAATAATGTGATAAACCTTTGTGTATACACATTTTGTGTACAGTTCTGACTATTTCCTTAGGATCAACTTAAACCCTAAGTTTTAATACCCTGAAGGCTTAGAGTTACTGTGGGGCTTTGGGCTGGAGAGAGGGATTGGTGGTACTGAAGCTGTTGATTACAGGAGAGAAAGAACCGTGCTCTTGAAGTATTCCCTTCACCCCCACTTATAGTGATCCCTCCTGGTGTTGTAGAGATAGCATGGAATTGTTTCTGGCCAGATTATAATTCTGAGGACTCCAGGTTGATTCTTACAGTATGTAAGAAGAAAAAGTTAGAAAAGGTTTTTATGCACGTAAGTCACTCCTAAAAAGTTGTGTAGAAAAATGAAAGCTTATTTGAGATTATTATGTGCTATAAATATTCTGATCTGTAAGTTCGATTTTCTTTTTCCATTGGGTAAAATATAAATCAGAGTATCTTGAGTATTCTTTCTTTAAAAGAGAACATGGGTTCAATAACGGAGACTCACAAATAGAGGGATAAGAGAAATACGAAGTTTTGCTTTTGCAAACATACTGAAGTGGAAAATAGAAAAGCTGAAATCAACAATAACAACAACAAAAACGCCACATCCATTTGGACTAAAATACATGTATGTATAACACAACTTTCCAAGCATAAAACGAAAACTCTCACCAAGGGAATGAAAAAAATACTTTTTGAAAAACTGCTGAAATAGGCCTGTTGTTGAAATAGTTTTATTTCCCCTTTAGAAGGTCTATTTACTACAATTCTGGGAGTGAGAGGGATGATTTTGAATAAAGAATAGAGCCATTTAAGATGTTGTGCAGAGTACCAGAATTTATGATGACTGGTTTGAATTAAAACTAAATGTCACCAGCAAATAGGAGCTGACAGAAATGTACATTTCATTTATTGTATTGGGAGCTAGGGAGGGCAGCAGGGAGGAGCTTACACTTAACAGGACTCTCTTTTATATGGCACTAATTTTTATGTGGAGAACTTAGACCTTACAAAAGCATGTGTTTCTCTCAAATCTCAGCTGTTCAGATTAATTCATTAATTGACAAGAGTTGAAATCATACCTCCTACTTGGGTATAGTACAAGAGGAAAAAAATTAAAATATTTAATGCATTTATTCATTCAGCAAATTTGTATTCAGCAGCTGCTCTTTGCTGGGTGTCATTCCTGTCACTGTGCGGACACTGGCAAACCAAAGATAGGTCCTTGTCTTTGGGACCCCTAGAGTTGAGGACAGATAATGCGTAGGAAGAAACAGGTGAGTTATCTTTCAACAATTAAAATGGAATGATTGGGAGATGCTGGGGGAACACTTCAGGTTGGGCGGTCAGGGAAGCCCGCTGTGTCACACCCGAGAGCTCTCCAAGATGATTCCAGAAGTCCATCCCTTTCTCTTTTCAATTTATCGTATCTGTCTTTCCTCCTTCTGTGGCCTTTACCTTCTTGTAAAGCACTTACTATTATTATTTGCTTTGACGGAGGAACTGTAAAACTGAAATAAAGATGCAGTTAAAAAAAAAAAAAGCCTGAAATGCATTTTTTATAAATCAGAGGCTCAGGTGCACCATCCTTTTTTCAACTCCAAGAAAATCATAAATTATTTTATTAGAGGGAATTACCACAGCTCTAGATCTTCATGATTGCTGAACAGGAGGCTTTTTTCTTTTCTAAACATCAAGTTAGCTGCCAGTTTTAATTTTCTTTTGGAATTTACACATTAAAGACATTGTTTTAGCTGTTCAACAAAACTGTCTCTTATATCCAAGGGATGGTGCCAGAGTATGAAATGTGCATCTTGGTTTGATTTCTTCCCCTCCAGCCTGATTCACGAGTAAAAGCCAGCCTTGTGTTTTATGACTGGAGGGCTAGTATTCAGTGCTAATAACTATGGAAAAAAAAATTCCAATTTTACTCTTTAATATCTTCATGCCCAGAAGTTTTATATTCAGGCGTCTGAGAGTGGGTCGACCACATTTCCGGTATCTTGACTTGATGGTGCTGTGAAGTTCTTTCGCATAGATGATTAATGCAATAATTCTGGCACTCGGGATTTCAAAGACCAGTACAATGGCAAAACAAAAATTAACACATGTTTATTCAGTGTTTGTTGTATGTCAGACACTGGTCTGGTATATGGAGAAATAGCGGTGAACAACAACAAAAAGAAACTGGCAAAAATGATTGCCCTCTTGTAGAGTATATTCAAACAAGGGGGGGAGAAAGTAAATGTATAGACAAGTAATGCCTCATGGTGATAAGTACTCAGAAGAAAGATTGCAGAGAAGGGATAAAGGGATAAGCAAGGTGGAAGTGAGGCGTGCAATTTTAGACAGGAAAAAGATAAGCTTGGGAAGTTCTTCCTGAGTTGGTCACTTTAAGGATAGATGGGAAGGGGGCCAGGCAGCAAGCCCATGTGAATATCTAGGGAAGTTAGGAACAGCAAGTGCAAAGGCCCTGAGGCAAATGCATGCCTAATTCCATCTAGGGCCAGTAGGGATGCCAGTGTGGCTAGAGGGTGGGAAGAGGAAGGAGGAGTTGTAGGAGATGAGCTCAGAGATGAAGGGTGAGATCACGTAGGTTCTTATCAGCCCTTAGAAAGACTCTTTGGGTTTTGGTCAGAGTGAAGTGGAAAATCATTTCAGGATTGTGAGCACTAGAATGTCACGATTTGATTTTCTACAAATACACTAAAAGAGAGGAAAGAAAGAAGTAGAGAGACCAATTGGAGGCTATTTCAATAATCCAGGCAAAAGGAGATGGTGGGTTGGATCAGAGTAGTAGCAGTAAAGGTGGTGAGAAGTCTGATTTTGGATACATTTTGAAAATAAAGCCAACACGTTTTACTGCCAGTTTGGATGAGGGATGTAAGATAAACAGAAGGGTTAACAATGGGTCCAAGGTTTTAGGCTGGAGCAAATGGAAGGATAGAGTTGCTATTTACAGAGAACAAGAGGATTGGGGGCTCTTTTAGGGGAAAGATCGGGAGCTTGATTTTGGACATACTGAATTTGAGGTGCTCATTATTACCACAATGGAGACAATAAGCAGGATGCTGGGAATGAGCGGTTGAGATTGGAGGTATACATTCGGGAGCAGTTAGCACTGGTTTGCATGCTCTACACTGATGTGCACACTGGCTTCTATGTTGTCCTGTCTGTGACTTGCATAAAAATAGTCTTTGTGGCACCCTCAAATTGTAACCCAGTTCCAAGCCAGGTATCTCAGATTGTATCTCTGGCTTAATTCTGGATTGGGGGTGATTTGATTTATTTTTGTCGTATTCATTTTCCCCTCTGTTCAGTCACAACCATGCAGCTACGTATTATTCTTATTTCCTGAGGGGTGTAGGTAAAGGGTCTGATACTGATTTATAAGCCACAGCAAATTCAGCCCCTTTTGATACTGCTCTGAAAGGAGGCTCTCTTTGAGAAAGTTTTTGTTACCTTTCCAATTAATCCATCTTAGAGTTGATTATAGTTTTAAGCTTCATGATGCAATAATCTATAACATTTATATAGTGCCATTATCTCTTTCCAAGTACTTTATGAACATTTGTTTATTGCTTGCCGCATTACCCCACGAGGCAGGTAAAGTCCCATTTGCATTCATTGTAAGAGTTTCCTGACAGTGGGGGTTTGAGCTGTGAAGTGACTACCCATCAAACACCTGGCCAGTTAGGGATAGAGGGATCAATAAGCAAGTAATGATGATGGCTTCATCTTCATTAATTAATATTATTTTAGTACTTCCAGCATTCCCTCATAAAAGTCAGAACCTCAAATGAAAATGGTGTTTTCTTTCCCTAGAGACTGTAATGGATGCGATCAACTCAAATAGATGGGAGATATTAAGCGCCAAGAGGGTGAATGAGGAGGTGGGCCCAAACTGCCCTCAACATTCTCATTATGAAAACAGAATTGTTACCCCAGAGGACTTTAAAGCAGTACTTAGTAATCTGGTAGAGTGAGAGTAGAAGCATTTGGCTGACTGGCTAATTACAAAACTTCATTTTTGCTTACAGTGTTAGAGATCTCAGGCAAAAAATGTTTTCTTTCATTTATTAAAATTCACTCATTGACTGATTTCTTGATACCTCCTATATGATAGGCACTTTATAGGCCCAAAGGCAGATAGCAATATATAAAAAAGACAAACATCTCTGCCTTCATGGAAATTTCTAGAGGGGGAATAATGATAATTAACATTTCAGTACTTACCACGTGCCAGACACTTTCTGTCACTACATTTAACAAATCATTTGATTATAACAAGAGTCCTATCATTACCAATATTATACAGAGAAGAAAACTGAGACATAGAGAGAATAAATTACTTGCTCAAATGCATAGTTAATACATCATGGGGCTTTAGTCCAAAGTGACCCACTATGCTTTAGTTTAGTTTTATTTTCTGCATGAAGTATTATAGTTGAAGGAGATGATTGGTTTGAAGAATTCACCTTAGCTATTTACAATGATAAATGTCAACATATTGATCTTAAATTCTTAGGAGCCAAAATGCATGCATGCAGAATTATGTCACAGGTCAAAGGAAAAAATTGGTCTTACATTGTTTTTCTCCAAGTTTTTGCCTTGAGCAAGTAGAACTTGGGTATTCCATTCTCACATCTTCTCTTTCTTGTTCATCTGTATTTAATGAAGACTGCTGGCTCTTTCAGATAAGCTTTATGTCTAGGATATTTGGAAATGATAATTCAGGGCTGGCCTTGAGCAAAATGGTAAAGTAGGTTGAGTTAGCAATCTTAGATGCTCCCAGTTTCTCACCATTTTCCCACCCTCTTTTTACTCACTCACTTATACACCTTTTCTGTTCCTTTCTACAAATGAAATGAATAAAAATAGCTTAAATTTAACTCTCTCCCAAGTCAATTACTTTACTTTTATAGATTTTATGGATTTACTTTTCATGAAGAAATTTCATGCAAGCATTAGAGCCTGGGCAAGTCTTGGGAGGACTTCTCAAAATGCCTTTTTAGTACTGGTGAAGAATGACACAGGGAAAAGAGTAGGAACTTGCAGGTTGGATAGAATGAGTTTTACTTCTGACCCAATCCTTTACGAATTGTGGGGCACTGGAAAGAATATTAAAATCATTGGAGTCTCATTTTCCTAATCTAACTAGGATTCAATAATTTCTAATGTATGTGAATTGAGCTTCTCTGTGTCTAGTTACTTGATAGGTGCTTAATAAATAGTTGCTGTTTGTTAATGTTCATTCAACAGGTGTTTGAATTCTTGTTATGTAGGGGCTAGGTTCTGGGGAGATAAATTATGGTGCAATGCAAATACCATGAGTGCTAATGAAAAAGACAATAAAAATGGTCTTCATTCCAAGCCTCAAACAATAGAGTAGGTGTCCCCTCTTCCATCTCTTCTCCATTTTTTCCTTTGCTTTGATAAGAACAGTAATCACTAAAACACTTTTCTTAGTGTCTTTTATAATCTCCTATTTTAGTAAGAATTGACTCCACTGATCATCTTGCCCTTTGTGTGTTCTAAGCTTCAAGAAATTGGCCATGAATATTGTTCCTTCTGTTCCTGTGGTTTCCTCATCACTGCTTTCCCCTGCTCTGGTCCTCTGTAAGATATGGAGCCTGGGCATTCTGAGTGCAGTTCCTACATTATTAATGTCTGTGCTGCACTGCCTCCCTGAAATAGTGATGAACTGAATTAGGCTGTCTTTGGAATAAAGTAGAGGAGTGGATTCTAAACCTAAGTATAAATGGGAAGCAAAGGAGAGGAAGCTGTTTCACAGAGTTCAAACCTGCAAGGATGGCAGCACCATTAACCAAAACCATGAACACTTCTAATGTGTGAGGGAAAGGGTGATAGACCATGAAAGAGACTAGAATTTGGGGGAAAGATTTGGGCTGAGAAGAGAGATGAGGTATGTATCAGGGAGCCTCCTACATAGTGATGATATTTAATTTCATGAGGCTGGATTAACATACCAAGAATACCAAGGGAGTAGGTAGAGAAATACAAAGAGTAGAGAGGAGGATCAAGGTACTGCTGCGGGGAAACTCACATTTAGTGAAGGAGCAGCAAGAGGACCTGAGTTAGAGCAGACACCTAGGAAAATAATGGTCCTATGGGAAAAGGGAGTTCTGGAAGATAAATTGACAAGACTGTGAATGGTTACATAGGGAATTAGAAGAATGAGAACTGAAAAATAGCTCTAGAATTTTTTGGTGAAGTGCCCATTAGGAATCTTCAAAGAAAGAGATGGGCATGGTAGTTTGAACAGATTACTGTGGAATAAGAGTGAGTGAGCAATCTAAGGGAAGGAGCTAAGTATGAGCTACTCTTTCAAGATCTTGAATGGCAGAGAGAGGGAGGGAAGCAGAGAGACAGAAAGCCAAAGAAGACTTGAGAGTGATGGGACCTCAGGGTAGGTAGATTAGGAGACAACTTTAGGTGGAGGAAAAGGTTCCAGTAGACAGAGGGTAAATACAATCTTAAGTCTCTTCTTAGAGAAGAAGAGTGGGGCTGGGGGCAGTGGCTCACGCCTGTAATGCCAGTACTTTGGGAGAGCAAGGGAGGTGGATCACCTGAGGTCAGGAGTTCGAGACCAGCCTGACCAACATGGTGGAATGCCATCTCTACTAAAAATACAAAAATTAGCCAGATGTGGTGGCATGCAACTGTAGTCCCAACTACTTTTGCATGGAGACTGAGACAGGAGAAACGCTTGAACCTAGGAGGCGGAGGTTGCAGTGAGCTCAGGTCGTGCCACTGCACTCCAGAGTGGGCAAAAGAGTGAGACTCTGTCTCAGGAAAAAAAAAAAAAAAAGAAGAAGAGTGGTAGTTCTTTGTTTTCGGACTAGTGGAAAGAAAATAGATTAGATATAGGATAATCTATTGAGGAAGATGAAGTAATGATAGAATTTAAGGAGAGAGTAAAAACTTAATATAGGCATTTTGTTATCTTTATAGTTGTTTCAGTTAGTTTTATTTTTGAACAATAATTATTCCAGATGAGAAGGATAGTAGATATTTATATTGGAACACATCACCCATTTCACAGTTTTCTTTTCTTTTCTTTTATTATTATTATACTTTAAGTTTTAGGGTATATGTGCACAATGTGCAGTTGTTTGTTTTTTTTTGAGACAGAGTCTCGCTCTGTTGCCCAGGCTGGAGTGCAGTGGCTCAATCTTGGCTCACTGCAAGCTCCGCCTCCTGGGTTCACGCCATTCTCTTGCCTCAGTCTCCAGAGTAGCTGGGACTACGGGCACCCGCCACCAGGCCCGCTAATTTTTTGTATTTTTAGTAGAGACGGGGTTTCACCGTGTTAGCCAGGATGGTCTCGATCTCCTGACCTCGTTATCCACCCGTCTCGGCCTCCCAAAGTGCTGAGATTACAGGCATGAGCCACCGCACCCAGACAGGTCTGTTACATATGTATACATGTGCCATGTTGGTGTGCTGCACCCATTAACTCGTCATTTAGCGTTAGGTATATCTCCTAAAGCTATCCCTCCCCTCAACCCCCACCCCACAACAGTCCCTGGAGTGTGATGTTCCCCTTCCTGTGTCCATGTGTTCTCATTGTTCAATTCCCACCTATGAGTGAGAACATGCGGTGTTTGGTTTTTTGTCCTTGCGATAGTTTACTGAGAATGATGATTTCCAGTTCCATCCATGTCCCTACAAAGGACATGAACTCATCATTTTTTATGGCTGCATAGTATTCCATGGTGTATATGTGCCACATTTTCTTAATCCAGTCTATCATTGTTGGACATTTGGGTTGGTTCCAAGTCTTTGCTATTGTGAATAGTGCCTCAATAAACATACGTGTGCATGTGTCTTTATAGCAGCATGATTTATAGTCCTTTGGGTACATAACCAGTAATGGGATGGCTGGGTCAAATGATATTTCTAGTTCTAGATCCCTGAGGAATTGCCACACTGACTTCCACAATGGTTGAACTAGTTTACAGTCCCACCAACAGTGTAAAAGTGTTCCTATTTCTCCACATCCTCTCTAGCACCTGTTGTTTCCTGACTTTTTAATGATGGCCTTTCTAACTGGTGTGAGATGGTATCTCATTGTGGTTTTGATTTGCATTTCTCTGATGGCCAGTGATGATGAGCATTTTTTCATGTGTTTTTTGGCTGCATAAATGTCTTCTTTTGAGAAGTGTCTGTTCATGTCCTTCGCCTACTTTTTGATGGGGTTGTTTGTTTTATTCTTGTAAATTTGTTTGAGTTCATTGTAGATTCTGGATATTAGCCCTTTGTCAGATGAGTAGGTTGTGAAAATTTTCTCCCATTTTGTAGGTTGCCTGTTCACTCTGATGATAGTTTCTTTTGCTGTGCAAAAGATCTTCAGTTTGCCAGTATTTTACTGAGGATTTTTGCATCGATGTTCATCAGGGATATGGGTCTAAAATGCTCTTTTTTTTGTTGTGTCTCTGCCAGGCTTTGGTATCAGGATGATGCTGGCCTCATAAAATGAGTTAGGGAGGATTCCCTCTTTATCTATTGATTGGAATAGTTTCAGAAGGAATGGTGCCAGTTCCTCCTTGTACCTCTGATAGAATTCGGCTGTGAATCCATCAGATCCTGGACTCTTTTTGGTTGGTAAGCTACTGATTATTGACACAATTTCAGACCCTGTTATTGGTCTATTCAGAGATTCAGCTTCTTCCTGGTTTAGTCTTGGGAGGGTGTATGTGTCGAGGAATTTATTCATTTCTTCTAGATTTTCTAGTTTATTTGCGTAGAGGTGTTTGTAGTGTTCTCTGATGGTAGTTTGTATTTCTGTGGGATCGGTGATGATATCCCCTTTATCATTTTTTATTGCATCTATTTGATTCTTCTCTCTTTTCTTCTTTATTAGTCTTGCTAGTGGTCTATCAATTTTGTTGATCTTTTCAAAAAATCAGCTCCTGGATTCATTAATTTTTTGAAGGGTTTTTTGTGTCTCTATTTCCTTCAGTTCTGCTCTGATTTTAGTTATTTCTTGCCTTCTGCTAGCTTTCGAATGTGTTTGCTCTTGCTTTTCTAGTTCTTTTAATTGTGATGTTTGGGTGTCAATTTTGGATCTTTCCTGCTTTCTCTTATGGGCATTTAGTGCTATAAATTTCCCTCTACATACTGCTTTGAATGTGTCCCAGAGATTCTGGTATGTTGTGTCTTTGTTCTCATTGGTTTCAAAGAACATCTTTATTTCCACCTTCATTTTGTTATGTACTCAGTAGTCATTCAGGAGCAGGTTGTTCAGTTTCCATGTAGTTGAGCGGTTTTGAGTGAGTTTCTTAATCCTGAGTTCTAGTTTGATTGCACTGTGGTCTGAGAGACAGTTTGTTATAATTTCTGTTCTTTTACATTTGATAAGGAGAGCTTTACTTCCAACTATGTGGTCAATTTTGGAATAGGTGTGGTGTGGTGCTGAAAAAAATGTATATTCTGGTGATTTGGGGTGGAGAATTATGTAGATGTCTATTAGGTCCGCTTGTTGCAGAGCTGAGTTCAATTCCTGGGTATCCTTGTTAACTTTCTGTCTCATTGATCTGTCTAATGTTGTCAGTGGGGTGTTAAAGTCTCCCATTTTATTGTGTGGGAGCCTAAGTCTCTTTATACATCACTCAGGACTTGCTTTATGAATCTGGGTGCTCCTGTGTTGGGTGCATATATATTTAGGATAGGTAGCTCTTCTTGTTGAATTGATCCCTTTACCATCATGTAATGGCCTTCTTTGTCTCTTTTGATCTTTGTTGGTTTAAAGTCTGTTTTATCAGAGACTAGGATTGCAACCCCTGCCTTTTTTTGTTTCCCATTTGCTTGTTAGATCTTCCTCCATCCCTTTATTTTGAGCCTATATGTGTCTCTGCACGTGAGATGGGTTTCCTGAATATAGCATACTGCTGGGTCTTGACTCTTTATCCAATTTGCCAGTCTGTGTCTTTTAATTGGAGCATTTAGTCCATTTACATTTAAAGTTAATATTGTTATGTGTGAATTTGATCCTGTCATTATGATGTTAGCTGGTTATTTTGCTCATTAGTTGATGCAGTTTCTTCCTAGCCTCGATGGTCTTTACAGTTTGGCATGATTTTGCAGTGGTTGGTACTGGTTGTTCCTTTCCATGTTTAGTGCTTCCTTCAGGAGCTCTTTTAGGGCAGGCCTGGTGGTGACAAAATCACTCATCATTTGCTTGTCTGTAAAGGATTTTATTTCTCCTTCACTTATGAAGCTTAGTTTGGCTGGATATGAAATTCTGGGTTGAAAATTCTTTTCTTTAAGAATGTTGAATATCGGCCCCCACTCTCTTCTGGCTTGTAGAGTTTCTGCCAAGAGATCCGCTGTTAGTCTAATGGGCTTCCCTTTGTGGGTAACCCAACCTTTCTCTCTGGCTGCTCTTAACATTTTTTCCTTCCTTTCAACTTTAGTGAATCTGACAATTATGTGTCTTGGAGTTGCTCTTCTCGAGGAGTATCTTTGTGGCATTCTCTGTATTTCCTGAATCTGAATGTTGGCCTGCCTTGCTAGATTGGGGAAGTTCTCCTGGATAATATCCTGCAGAGTGTTTTCCGCTTGGTTCCATTCTCCCTGTCACTTTCAGGTACACCAATCAGACGTAGATTTGGTCTTTTCACATAGTCCCATATTTCTTGGAGGCGTTGTTCGTTTGTTTTTATTCTTTTTTCTCTAAACTACCCTTCTTGCTTCATTTCATTCATTTCATCTTCCATCACTGATACCCTTTCTTCCAGTTGATCGCGTCAACTCCTGAGGCTTCTGCATTCTTCACGTAGTTCTCGAGCCTTGGTTTTCAGCTCCATCAGCTCCTTTAAGCACTTCTCTGTATTGTTTATTCTAGTTATACATTCGTCTAATTTTTTTTCAAAGTTTTTAACTTCTTTGACATTGGTTGGAATTTCCTCCTGTAGCTCGGAGTAGTTTGATTGTCTGAAACCTTCTTCTCTCAACTCGTCAAAGCCATTCTCCGTCCAGCTTTGTTCTGTTGCTGGTGAGGAACTGCTTCCTTTGGAGGAGGAGAGGCACTCTGCTTTTTAGAGTTTCCAGTTTTTCTGCTCTGTTTTCTCCCTATCTTTGTGGTTTTATCTACTTTTGGTCTTTGATGATGGTGATGTACATATGGGTTTTTGGTGTGGATGTCCTTTCTGTTTGTTAGTTTTCCTTCTACCAGACAGGACCTTCAGCTGCAGGTCTGTTGGAGTTTGCTAGAGGTCCACTCCAGACCCTGTTTGCCTGGGTATCTGCAGAACAGCAGATTTTAGTGAACCGCGAATGCTGCTGCCTGATCGTTCCTCTGGAAGTTTTGTCTCAGAGGAGTACCTGGCCGTGTGCAGTGTCAGTCTGCCTCTACTGGGGGGTGCCTCCCAGTTAGGCTGCTTGGTGGTCGGGGTGAGGGACCCACTTGAGGAGGCAGTCTGCCCGTTCTCAGATCTCCAGCTGCGTGCTGGGAGAACCACTACTCTCTTCAAAGCTGTCAGACAGGGACATTTAAGTCTGCAGAGGTTACTGCTATCTTTTCTTCTGTGCCCTGCCCCCAGAGGTGGAGCCTACAGAGGCAGGCAGGCCGCCTTGAGCTGTGGTGGGCTCCACCCAGTTTGAACTTCCTGGCTGCTTTGTTTACCTAAGCAAGCCTGGGCAATGGCGGGTGCCCCTCCCCCAGCCTCGCTGCTGCCTTGCAGTTTGATATCAGACTGCTGTGCTAGCAATCAGCAAGACTCTGTGGGCATAGGACCCTTGGAGCCAGGTGCAGGATATAATCTCCGGGTGTGCCGTTTTTTAAGCCCGTGAGAAAAGCGCAGTATTAGGATGGGAGTGACCTGATTTTCCAGGTGCCGTCTGTCACCCCTTTCTTTGACTAGGAAAGGGAACTCCCTGACCCCTTGCGCTTCCCAAGTGAGGCAATGCCTCGCCCTGCTTCGGCTGGCGCACAGTGCGCTGCACCGACTGTCCTGCACCCACTGTCTGGCACTCCCTAGTGAGATGAACCCGGTACCTCAGATGGTAATGCAGAAATCACCTGTCTTCTGCGTTGCTCATGCTGGGAGCTATAGACTGGAGCTGTTCCTATTCGGCCGTCTTGGCTCCACCAGCCACAGTTTTCATTAGTAATGCTTGGAGGCATATATGTGCTTTAACATTAAACTTTTACCAGTTTAATTAATAACAGGACTATCAATGTAGAAATTTGTGACTTTTGAATTTTTCATTATTATCACCTTGAGTACATATAATTGCTTTTCTATTTTCTATGTCTATTCACGCATTCATTGAAATCATATTTATGATAAAGAATGGTGTAGGTTTTAAGAATTGAAATTATCTAAGGGATCATACAGTCTAAGCCATAGATTAATTTCAACTTATTAGCAACCAATAGTTTTGTGTCGCTTGTGTTTTCCTGAAGACATGGCCTTCCTTAGAGTGATGGAATAATCCTATTTCCACAGCTGTGTCTCTAGAGAGACAGGTAGAGAGCTGAGATTTTGGACAGCCCAGTTATTATTCATGTGGCTTCAGTATATTCTCATGTCACAGTGTATGCTAATATCTGTCTCATTCAGTTCTTGAAGCAAATATGAGAAATTATACTTTTTAAAGCCTTTGAATAGTTAAAATGTACAAAGTTTCATATTTAATGTTACTTAGAGGCCTTGGAGAAACCCATTGGCTTATTTTGGTGATCATTATTTTACAAGTTTTGAATTCTGTTAATTATAAGATGTGATATATTAGTTTAAACATAAAAATTTTAGGCTGGGCGTGGTGGCTCATGCCTGTAGTCCCAGCACTTTGGGAGGCCAAGAAAGGCAGATCACTTGAGGTCAGGAGTTTGAGACCAGCCTGGCCAACATGCCAAAACCCTGTCTTTACTAAAAAATACAAAAATTAGCCTGGCATGGTGGCGCGTGCCTGTAATCCCAGCTACTTGGAAGGCTGAGGTAGGAGAATGGCTTGAACCCAGGAGGCGGAGGTTGCAGTGAGCCGATATCACGCCAGTGTATTCCAGCCTGGGAAACAGAGTGAGACTCCATCTCAAAACGAAACAAGCAAACAAACAAACAACAAGAAACAAACACCAAAAAAAAACCCAAACAAACAAAAACAACAAAAAAGATTTTAATTTTATTAATTTAGTATCCAATGTTTTTATTTAAGCACTCAACATAAGTTTAACATTCTGTGTTTACCATGTTACCCACTTCCAAGATAGATGATAAAAAGTGTTAGATTCAAAGACAAGTGTTTACAAATACCTACTATATGCCTAGCATTTTATGCAGTGTTTGGTGGTGTGGAATCTTATTTGAGAATAAAATTAAATATAAAATTGTCCTTTTTAAGACTGAATAAAGATGGCTAACTAGATGTAGCCAGGAGAAGCATCTGCCACTAAAGGAGCAGGGCATCAGGAAAACTGGCGTACTCCAAGAAGATCATTGGAGGGAAGGCATTGAGAATGGATAAAGGGAGGACACAGATGCTTGGCTGAATGGGGAGGAAGCTGGGAACCCTGCACAGGGCTAGTGTGTCATGCACAGGGACTCATTCCTGGCTCAGTGACTCCTGGGGAAAGAGTAAGTTGAACAGGCAAGCAGTGACGTGCTCTCACCACGGATCTCTGGAATCCTGGTAGCAGGAGACCCCACCACTCCCATGGACAGTTGAGCTGGAAGGGAGAGCTTCTTAGAAGTAGTAAGGGCATGACTCCAGCATCTGTGGAGCCCTGAGGGTTTGGTACAGGAATTTCTGCAATGGAGCGTGGCCAGGAACACCCATTCCTCAGGCTCATTATGCTTCCCTAGGAGACATTAGCCTTAAGGGAGCTGTTAGACCGGAACAGAGCAGGGTGATCTTGCCTGTGAAATCAGGCTATTCCAAACTGAGTGCACTCCTGTCTTCTGGCCTCTCTCAGGGCCCCAGCCTGGCTGAGCTTGTTCGTGGTGCAGCCCCAGATGCCCAGTTGGGCCACATCATAGCTCCTTTGCTGGTAGACTGTGCCTGACCATCAAAGAACTCCATTAGAGTAGCCCCCACTGACACACACCGTTCCTTATACCATATGTAAAAATAAACTCAAGATGGATTAAAGACTTGAATTGAAAACCTAAAATTATAAAAACCCTTCAAGATAACCTAGGAAATAACATTCTGGATGTAGGAACTGGCAAAGATTTCATGAGAAAACTGCCAAATACCATTGCAAGAAAAAGAAAACTTGACAAATGGGACCTAATTAAATGAAAGAGCTTCTTCAGAGTGAAAGACACTATTGACAGAGTAAATAGACAAGCTACAGAATAGGAGAAAATATTTGCATTCTATGCAATATCTGGAATCTATAAGAAACTTAAATTAACAAGCAAAAAACCAACAACTCCATTAAAAAGTGGTCAAAGGACATGAACAGACAATTTTAGAAGGAAGACATACATGCACCCAACAAGCATATGGAAGAATGATCAACATTACTAATTATTAGAAAAATGCAAATGGAAACCACAATGTGATACTGTAATATCTCATACCAGTCAGAATAGCTATTACTACAAAGTCAGAAAACAACAGATGCTGTTGATGTTGTAGAGAGAAAGTAATGCTTATACAGTGCTTCTGGGAATGTAATTGAGTTCAGTTATTGTGGCGAGCAGTTTAATGATTTTTCAAAGAACTCAAAACAGAATTACCGCTTGTCCCACCAATCCCACTATTGGGTATATACCCAAAGGAATATTAATCATTCTACCGTAAAGACACATGCCTGTGTATGTTCATCGCAACACTATTTACAATAGCAAAGACATGGAATCAACCTAAATGTCCATCAGTAGTAGACTGGATAAAGAAAGTGTGGTACGTATACACCATGGAATACTGTATAGCCATAAAAAAGAAAAAAATCAAATGTTTTTGCAGCAACATGGATGGAGCTGGAGGCCATTATCCTAAGTGAACAAACACAGGAACAGAAAACCAAATACTGCATGTTCTCGCTTATAAGTGGCAGCTAAACCTTGAATCCACATGGACCCAAAGAAAGGGACAACAGACACCATCGCCTACTTGGAGGTGGAGGGTGGGAGGAGAGTGAGGATCAAAAATCTACCTACTGGGTACTATAATTATTACCTGGGCGATGAAATAATCTGTACACCAAACCACCATGACATACAATTTACCCATATAACAAACCTGCATATGTACCGCTGAACCTAACATAAATGTTAAAAAGTTAAATATAAAATTGCCAAAATGCAAATGTTGACAGCTGATATCTATACTGTATGGTTGAAGAACAGGGAAAATCATTATGCGTTGTTGTAGTTTGAGACAACTCCATTACAAAGGAGGCTCGATATAGATTCTGATGATGGGGAGAATTTGAGGTAAGTGGAGAGGTGAATAGGCAGTTTCAACTAGCACCAGCCTATAGTATTTCATTTTAGCTTATAATCATAAATTGTTTTTAGCAATTTCTGTCTGTACACTTAGACATGAGTATAAAAATCTCAAACATCTTAAATTTTAATTATTAGTTGTCTTAGCAACATCAGCACTCAAACACAGGACTCTGCACACAGACAAGTTCATAGCTGGTAAAGTGTTGGAAAGTTCAGTGGGAGACAACTCTCGTTAGACATGACAGGGAGCCAGCTTCTGCCATAGTTTTGGGGAAATGATGCAGGAAAGTTCCTTTTATTTCTTCAAATAGTAAAAAATGCTTATGTATCACTGAGGGGCTACAATGAACTATTTACTTATTTTCAGTAAAAACAAACAAATGATCAATTGATTGGACAAAGCTCCTGAATAATAAAAAAGCATTATTAGAAGGTTTAATTTACACATAGTATTAACCCGTTTATGCCTGCGGTTGCAATTTTTTGAATTTTTTGCAATCAGACCTTGGCAATGACCTTAAACAGTAAGATGCAAATAACTCCCACATTCTTAGTGTTCCAATAATGGAACACTAGGCATAAATATTGAGGGCCAGAGCATGAATTCAGTGGGAGAGAAACAAATTTCCCCAAAGTGTGTTGTTTCCAGAAGAGGGAGGGACACTAGGAACACAGAGCAGCAAACATCCGCCCTTATATAGTTGAAGTCTGTGTCCATTGTAGTATCTGATATTCCCTTCGTAATACTGTAAGTGGAAAATTTCCCTGAGTTTGGTACTTGTAAAAATGCTTTGCTTTGAGAATTGAGTCATAGTATGCCCAAATCTAACAGCATTGTCTGTTGGATTAATGCAAGTACAGGAAGCCTGCTTTGACAGCTCACTATTGCAACAGAACCCGGGTGCTTTATGTCTTTTTCCCTCCTCCATTCTCTCTATAATTCTCCTGTTCCCTCTCTAGGTTTCTTACTTCCTGGTCACAAAATGGCTGCCAAAGTCCATAAGCTAAATCCTAATGTGAGTGAACATGATCAAGATAGGAAACAGAAGATCTGTCAGGGTTACAAAAAGGACAGATTTTAGGTTCTTATATCTTTTTGTAAGGCACAAAAAATCCCAGGAAAACTCCAGCAGATTTGTTTTATTTTAAAAAATCAGTTTCATTGAGGTATAATTTATAGTAACATTCACCAAGGTTAAGGATGCAAATTAAGCTTTCAGATGCATGTGTACAGTCATGCAACCCATACCACAATAATTCAGAAAGTCAAGATACACTACCATTTCTTTAACTATCTTAAAAATTCTTCTGTCCATAATGATATTTTTATAGAGCTGATCCTTAGATGTTAATGAAAGCTGACATTTCAATAATAGCTAATCTTTATTAAGTGCTTTCTGTGTGCTAGTCACTACACTAATGTTTGCCATGCTTTACCTCCTTTTTTATTTTTGAAGTTTGATAATGTTCAGACTTGATATTTATCAATATATAATAGTTGCCCATATTTTTGAGGTACATGTGATATTTCAATACATGTTTATAATATGTAACGATCGTATCAGGGTAATTGAGATATTCATCACCTGAAACCTGTATCTTTTATTCGTGCTAGGAACATTCATTCTTTTCTTCTAGCTATTTTGAAATATACAATAAGTTATTATTAATTATAATCTCCCTAATATCAAATATTAGAACTTATTCCTTCTATCTAATAGTATTTTTGTATCCATTAACCAACTTCTCTTCATTCCCCACTCCTCCTTTCCTTCCCAGCCTTTGGTAACCATCAATCCACTCTTCTTTTAATTTTTAAAACAACAGGGTAGAATAGGTTTTGTCAACAGGGCTGTGACTAGGATATATGGTGCATTTGTGTGAAATAGCAAAAGGTAGCCCCACTGCTTGGATGCAGGAAACAAGGCCGTCTAAGTAGACCAGGGATAGAGTTTGGCTTTCTCTTTCCTCCTAGACATCTTTGTGGAGTACATAAAATTTTGGATGAGAAAGCCTACTCAACTGTTCCTATTTTACAATACAAAAACTTCAACTTTAGAGGAGTGAATCAGCCCATTCTAGGTTATGCAGCATGGGGCATATCTTGGCTTTTGATGATGGGATTTTATTCACTGGTGTCATTGTTAAGTCTATGGAGAAATGTCTTTGGCTAAACAATTCCTTGAATTTCTTTCTAAGATTTTGCCTCCTTCTTATTCAGTATTTACCAACTCTCATATATTTATTCAGGCTTATCTCTTTCCTCATTGATTTAATAGCATGAAATCATTTTCTCTGTTATGACATTATTAACTATTATTGCAATTACTATTTGTTCATAGAACCTCATATAATTTTATCTTTTTAGTGGAAATTAGATATAGCTGATAATTATTACAATAATTTTAAATTGACTAGTTACTAGAATTTCATGTAAATTTGCTGGCATGAGACACATGATTTCATGAGACACATGAAAAACTCATATGTATTGTTTCCTATTTTTGATAAAATTATTCTTGCTAAAAAACTCAGACCTCTTTGAATATACATGTATTTTCTTTTATTAGTCATAGATGGTTATTAGGTTCTAATGAAATTGCTTGATGATGCCATAACATAAAATGAAAAATCTGGTCAAACATTATATGCCTGGAACAATTTTTGTATAATTTTATGATTTTAAAGCTGTTTTGGATAGTCCCAGGGGAAATATCTTTGGGAATTGCAAAACAATTGTGTTTGAAATGAATTGTTTAGAGTTTGTTAGTCTATACTATATTTTCAAATATAAATTGTACTGGAATTTTCTTATTTTTCTTGAGGTTGAGAGAAAGTAAATTAAAATTAGATGTTCATTTCTTGCTATTTAAGTCCATGGTTTACCCATCTTGTCCTCTGAAAAATAGGTATAATTAGATCTCTTGCATAATTTACTCACTATTCTATAAAAAGCAATCTACGGATTATTGAGAAACTAGAAATGATGGCAGAAAAGTCTGCCAATTAGAAAATGATTAATTTGTTGCAGTTGATAAACTATGAGTGTCTTTTTTCACATTCTAGGACTATAAAGTAAATAACCTGTAGCATGTATTGTGACTTAAAATCAAAGAGGCTGTCAATTACTTTGAGACACACTCCTTTATGGGGTAAACTTATTTTATTTTTTTCTGTTTTGTGTTTGTTTCTCAGCAACAATATTTCTCCTTGAAATTTCGCAGCAGAACTCTTAAGCAAAAGAAGATTTTTTTTTAACTACACTTTTATGTGTGGGACAGCACATTACTCTAGAGCTGTAGATCTTAAAGTGTGGCTTTTCTTTCAGCTTTCAGTAGCATTAGCATCACTAAGGATCTTTTTTTTTTTTCTTTTTTTTGAGGCAGAGTCTCGCTGTCACCCAGGCTGGAGTGCAGTGGCGCGATCTCGGCTCACTGCAGGCTCTGCCCCCCGGCGTTCACTCCGTTCTCCTGCCTCAGCCTCCCGAGTAGCTGGGACTACAGGCGCCCGCCACCTCGCCCGGCTAATTTTTTGTATTTTTAGTAGAGACAGGGTTTCACTGTGTTAGCCAGGATGGTCTCGATCTCCTGACCTCCTGATCCGCCTGCCTCGGCCTCCCAAAGTGCTGGGATTACAGGCGTGAGCCACCGCACCCGGCCCAAGGATCTTGTTAGAAATGCCAGTCCAGGCCGGGCACGGTGGCTCATGCTTGTAATCCCAGCACTTTCAGAGGCTGGGGCGGGCGGATCACGAGGTCAGGAGATTGAGACCACGATGAAACCCCGTCTCTACTAAAAATACAGAAAATTAGCCGGGCATGGGGGCGGGCGCCTGTAGTCCCAGCTACTCGAAGAGGCTGAAGCAGGAGAATGGCATGAACCTGGGAGGCGGAGCTTGCAGTGAGCCGAGATTGCGCCACTGCACTCCAGTCTGGGCGACAGAGCGAGACTCCGTCTCAAAAAAAAAAAAAAAAAAAAAAAAAAAAAAAAAATGCCAGTCCTAGGGGAGCATCCCAGAGCTGTCCAATCAGAAACTGGGATGGGCCCAGGGATCTGTGTTTCAATAAATTCTTCCGGGGATGATGATGCATGCGAAAGTTTGAGAACTACTGTTCTAAAGGAACTTAATACATCCAAATTAACTATGTTGCTATTAATTATTTGCAATATTTTAGTCTTAGGTAGAATTGCTAAGTCACAGGATATGAACCTATTCAACTATACCAGGTAATGCTAAATAGTTTTATAAGTACCTTTTCCAATTTAGAGTTCTACCAGTAGTAAATAAAAATCTTACTGTCTTATCCCTAACTTTGTCAGATATTTTAATTTTTATAGATCTGGTGGGTGTGAAATGGTATCAAGTTATGGTTTGAATTTGAATATACTTAATGACTTTTAGCATCTTTTCATGTATTTATATGTTTGTTGGTCAGTTACATTTATTTACACTTAAGTAAATTGCTTAATTTTATCTTATCAGTTCTCAATTGGGTTTTCTTTTTTGATTCATAGGAGTTTTAAAAATATTCTGGATACTAATCCTTTGTCATTTTGTGTTTCATATCTTTTCCCTGGTTATGATTTTTACTATCACTTTTCCTGATGTATTGTTGAAGAAGTTCACAATTTTAATGTAATCAAATCTATTTGTCTTAATTTATAATTTTTGTTCCTATGATTTGTTTAAAAACTTACTCTTTATGCAGAAAACAGAGAACTATTCTGATTTGTTTTTCTAGAAGATGTTTAAGGATTTGTCTTTAACATTTAAGTTTTTATTATATGAAAGTATCATATATATACCTATATATAAAATTATATATGTATACACACATTTTACTGAGGTTTAATTCAATATAATAACATATATACCCATTTGAAATGTATAGTTTGGGTTTTGACAAATGCATACACTCGTAACCCTACCACAAGCAAGAGGTCGAATATTTGCATCACCTCAAAAAGCTCCCTTTACAGTCTGTTGCTCCCAAGTCACCTGGCCCTGACCAACCACTTATCTGTTGAATAACCAGAGATTAGTTTTGTCTTTTCTAAGAATTTCATATAAACGGAACCTTACAGTATGTATTATTTTGCATCTGGATTCTTTCACTCAGCATAATGTAATTGAGGTTTATCCGTGTTGTTGTATGTAGCAGTAGTTGTTTTCTTCTTACTTTCTATTTGCCGAGTCTCATTCCATTCTATTGTGGGATAGTCCACAATTTATGCATCTATTTACCTGTTAATAAACTGTTTCCAGTTTTTTAAAAAATATTTTGAAAAAAGTTGTCATGAATATTTGTATTCAAGTTGTTGTATGAACATATATTTATATATCTTGAAAAAATAGCCAGGAATAATAAGTTAATATTAAACTTTATAAAAAACTACCAAAATGTTTCAAAAGTAGTCCTATTTTGTATTCCCACCAGCCATGTATGAGAATTCTAGTTTCTTCACATTCTCTCCCACACTTGGTATTGATAGTCATTAATTTTAGGCATTTGAATGTATGTTTAGTAATATCTCATTGTGGCTTCTGTTTGCATTAAATTGGTTTTTGTGATGTATGGGAGGGATTCAATTTCATTCTTTTTTTTCATCTGATCAACCAATTGTCTCAGTACCATTTAGTATATAATACAAAATTCCTCATCGATATGCAATGATAGTTCTATCATATCCTGAGATGATACTAAAACTGTAAAAACTGCTATGAAAATGGGCACTCTCCTTTTTATAGAGCTTGGAGTAAAATGTAAAAGTTTAACAGGCATATTTAATTTCACGCTCTAAGTTAATCAATGTTTTAATAAGCTTCCTTTAGAAATTAGAATGCTTGTTAGTAAAGTCATCACTTATTCAACCCTAACTTACTCTCTTCTTGCTCAGTGTCTTATCTATTTTTTTCTCTTTTAAAAAATTCTTAGCCTTGAAGCTTTAGATGTGTTTTTTAAAAATCCTATATTTTATCTATAATTTTCAGTGGTCTATACTTGATCTGTACTCCAGATATGTGGTTAACAATATTGCTGGTCGTGAACGTCCTCTTCATTTTAAGATTTATTCTTCCTCTGAGTAAAAGAAAAGTAGGTATCCTAGAGAGAGAATTTGAAAAATATGAAAAATAATTAAAGTATGATGGTGAAAACTAAAAATCACCTATAATCTTTCCTCCCAGATATAATCATAATCTGCATTTTTTGTTTCCATTTATTTATCAAAATTAGACATGGAAATGTTAAAGAAAAAGTAGTTTGGAATCATTTAGTGTTCAAAGTTAGTCTTTAGCACTTTCTCCTTCTCAATTATATTCTTTAGTGTATGCTTTAACATTCTTTATGTATGTAGTTTGTTCTAGAAGCATTATTAAGACTTTTGCATTTGACTACTGTTAAATTGTAAAATTAAAACCTAATGAAAAGTATTTACAGAATTGTGACTGTATATTTGGAAATTTTAATATAAATAAAATTATTTTAAGACATAAGGCCAATAATAAAATATATGTAGCTATAGTCACAATTGAGAAAATACGTTGTAAAATACATCAAGTTTGCAATATTATTTGAGTTAAGAACTATGTTTGGTCTATTTCTGAGTCAAGAATGTTAAATTGTGCTAATGTTTAGTTTTATATCACATTTTTTATAGAAACCCTATAGTGCAGTAGTGTAAATTGAATTAATTTGTTTTTATGTTTCCATGACAAAATTTATACTTTCATCTTCAAAGTAGATGCTTCAAATTTATTTTCTAATATTTAAATTCCCTAGTTAAGAGTGGAGACAAGAAGATTTAAAATGTCTAATCTCTTAGGGTTTAGAAATACAAGCAATTATTGTGTGTTGGATTTATTACTTTTGTAGATTAAAATCAATGGGATTTTTGCAATTAATGACAAAATTGCATATAATGGTCTTTTGGTATTAATAGACTTAGTAAGCCATCTGTAGCAGTTTTCAATTGTCAACATAATTGCATAGAGTAGTTTGTTTTCCAAGGAAAAATCTCTAGACAAACTATGCCTCATTTTACTCCTATTTTAAGCTAATCCCCTGACTGAATCCTGATCTATGAGTTACTCTTCTTTGGAGATTTGGGAGTTTGCAGAAGTGTGGAGATAATAAAATCATGCTTTGATAAGTTGCATACTGTTCAGGGATGGCAGGTTCCTCCTATACCAATATCAGTGTTTTATTATTTCTGTATGTGTGTGGGTGGGGTAGGGGAAAGGTGAAGATAACATTCTCTCCTTCCATTTGGGTGTGCAAGTTTCTCATTTAGACTTAAGAATGTGTCATCTATCTAGAAATCAGTTGGGTGAAATGGAATCTGTGAATTGACATTTAGTTATGTGACACAGATGGTCATTTTTCTCCTAACACATCAATGTGTGCCTGTGAATGAAATCCAAAGACCCTTTTGTTTTTCCTAGTGTGAACTTCAGGTACAAGAGTTGAGTTGTTCTTACTCAATTCATAGTAATCTCATTGTTATATTTTGGTTGTTTGACTCTCCAAATCTCATGTTGAAATTTAATCTCTAATGTCAGATGTGGGGCCTAATAGGAGGTGATTGGGTCATGGGTGCAGATCCCTCATGAAAGTCTTGGTGCCATCTTCGCTGCAGTGAGTGAGTTCTTGCTCTCTTACTTCCCAGAGAGCTGGTTGTTAAAAAGAGCCTGGCACCTCCCTCCTCTCACTTAATTCCCCGAGAGCTGGTTGTTAAAAAGAGCCTGGCACCTCCCTCCTCTCTCTTACTTCCTCTCTTGCCATGTGATTTCTGCACAGACCTGCTCACTTTCATTTTCCCTGAGTGGATAAGCCTGAAGCTTTCACGAGATGCCCAGTCTTCTGGCCAGCAGAATTGTGAGCCAAAATAGACCATTTTGCTTCATAAGTTACCCAGTCTCAGGTATTTCTGCATGGCAACACAAACTGAATTAAGACACTTATCATTGCTTTACCTTTTATCTTCTATGGTGTTTTTTTTCTTTTATCTTCTACCCTGATTCTAACCTATGTATAGACATCATCTTCATTGAATTTAACATATAACATACCATGTTATATGTTGTTCATATGTTCATTTAGGTATATGTCTGTAACACACATGCTGCTTTTTTTTGGGGTGTCTTCAGTTTATGTAGATGATGTTATGCTACAAAATACACTCCTAATATTTTCTCTCAACATTAAAAATATTTATTATTAAATATTATTTGTTATTTTATGTTTCCATTATATGTATTTATTATATTTTACTTACCCATTCATTTAGTGATCAAAACCTTGTAGGCCTCCAGCATCTTGGTATGAGGAAAAATGCTTTAACTATCATCTTCATATGTGGCTCACTCTTTAAGGACAATTGTTGAGTGCTGGGATGTTCTCACACTCAAATGTTCTTCCACCAGTAGTTCACGAGGCTTTCAGTAGTTGATGCTGTCTGACCTTTTACATTTTGCCATTCTAATGTATGTAAAGTGGCATCTCCTTTTAATTTGCATTTCTCTGATTACTAATAAGGCTAAACATCATATTCTTTTAAACCATTTAAGGTTTTCATTTTTGTAAATTGCCTATTCAGAGCCTTGCTCATTTTACTTATAGATTTCCATTTTTTTCTTGATGATTTATGAGAATTCCTTTTATATTTTTGTACTTATTCCCTTGACTGTCTTAAATATTGTGAATGTCTTCCATCAATCTGTCATTCATATTTTGTTTATGACATGCTTCACTGAACATGAATCTTTCATGAAATTTGATTGCATTGAAATTAATTTTTCCCTTTATAGTATCTATTTTGACTATTTTAAAAACTGATTTCCTAATCTACCCCCAAGGTCTCAAATATATTCTTTTATATTTTTTCTTTAGCTTTATAGTTTTGTATATACTGTGTTTTTCTCTTTATATAGAGAATTTACTTCATAATGCATCCTATTCCTACTGATTTATGATGCCTCTTTATTACAAAACTAATATATTGTTTCCCACTGGCTTAATAGTCTATTCTTGCACCAGTTACTACCTATTTACTGATCCATCTCTATCTATTTATCTATCCACCTCTCTATTCCATCAACTATCTTTAATTGTTTGGCTTCGTAATATCTGCTAAAGCAAGTTATTCATTTTCTTTTTCTAAACTGTCCTGCTGACTGATTCTATGTTCTTACATATAATTGTGGGAAGAGCCTATCAAATTGCAAATTTTACTCAATTCTTTTTTTGGAATGACATGATATAAATAGAGTAGTCTGAGTGACAGTTGATGTGTTTTAACCATTTAGTGGTTTCATCCTTGAACATAGTATAACTTTCTACTCAGTTTTAAAAATCTTTAATAGAGTTATTTTTTCCTGCACTTGTTAGGAAGACATTTTATTTATTTGTTTTTCAACTTTTTAGTTCAAGGGTACGCGTGCAGGTTTGTTATATACGTACACTTGTGTTTTGGGAGTTTGTTGTATAAATTATTTCATCACCCAGGTGTTAAGCCTAGTACCAATTAATTATTTTTCCTGATCCTCTCCCTCTTCTCTCTCTCCACCCTCTTATAGGCCCCAGTGTGTGTTGTTCCCCTCTATATGTCCAAGTTTTCTCATCATTAAGTTCCCATTTATAAGTGAGAACATGTGGCATTTGGTTTTCTATTCCTGTATTAGTTTGCTGAGGATAACGGTTCCATCCATGTCTGTGCAAGGACATGATCTCATTCTTTTTTTATAGCTGCATAATATTCCATGGTGTATATGTACCACATTTCTTTACTCAGTCTAACACTAATGGGCATTCCATATCTTTGCTATTGTGAATAGTGTTGCAGTGAACATATGCATGCCTGTGTCTTTATAATAGAAAGATTTATATTCTGTTGGGTATGTACGCTGTAATAGGATTGCTAGGTCAAATGATAGCTCTGTTTTTAAGTCTTTGAGGAATCACTACACTGAAGAAAACATTTTATTTAGGGTGATTCCTAGATATTTATTTGATATTTTGCTGTGGCAGTGACTAATATTTTGTTTTCTATCACATAATTTAGTTAGTTGTATTGGTAAAGATATATCTATGGATATTTTTGTTAATAGTTTACTTACAAGCTTTCATAAGCTTATTAGTAAAAGTATCCACTTTCTTCAATGTTCTGTGTAAGAAATAATATAATCTAAAAATTACAATTTCACCTTCTTCAAAATCGTCATACTTCTAACCTATTTTCTTTGTTTTGTGGCATTAATCAAGTCTTCTAGTACTACATTAAATAGTGGCAGTATTTCTGATATTGTGCTATTGATTATGTATTTGCTGTAGAATTTTGGGCAGATATTTATCAAGTTAGGGGAGCCTTCTATTGTTTCAGCTTTTCCCAGTTTTTTGTTGCTTTGTTTTGTTATTTGGTTTTCTTTAAATAATCCTGTAAGGTATTGAGATTTTTCAGATGCCTCCCTGCATCCATTGGAATGATCATATATTTTTTTCTGCTTTAGACCATTAATATGGGGCATTATGATGACTAGATTTTCTTATGTTACAGTTGCTGCATTCCTGGGATAAAATCTGTTTGACTGTGATACCGACATTTTAATATAGCATTAGAACAGTAAGTGTATATCTTATTTAGGATTTTGGGATCTATGTTCACATATTGAAATGATCCTATAATGTCATTTTCTTATATCCAGACTTTGGTTTGAGGTTAATAATTAGCTTTGTGATATAATCAGAAGCTTACATTCTTTTTCTGCTTACTAGAATTTTTTGAATAAGATAGGGATCATCATTGCCTTCATAGCATCTGATAATGAGCCTAGGGTTCATTCACAGGGAAGTTATTGACAGCTTTATGTCTATCACCATGTGATAGACACACACAGTGGTAAATACTTAACAACCACCTTTCCAGGGTTTGTGCTGGGGGTGGGGAGTAGGGAAAATTCCTGATTTAAGTGTTTTCCAGTTTTTGTAGTGTAAATATTGCTAGTACACCCTATTTCAAGCTATCAATGTGAGTTGCTGAATGTGAAGTTGCAGAGATATGCACAGTCAGCTCCTGTGACCTGGCACAGGCTGGCCCCAACCAACCACCTGTCTGTCAACCCAGAGACTATGGCAACCTCTAGAGAGGAATGGCAGCTCCTTCACTTTCACCTACCTCGTCTTTAGCACATTCCTTTTTTGGCCAGCTCTAACTCAGAAGAGGGTTCTAGGAATCTTATTTCTGGTTTAACAAGTTATTTTTGGCTTCATGGAGAACAAACTGCCATTATTAGCACTTTTAATTTATTTGGTGGTTATTGCCCTCATCAGCTTTACTATTTGGACATTTTACATATTTCCAAACGTGTATCCTTTTTATCTAGGTTTCAAATTTGCTGCCATATAGTTTTCCACAGCATTTTTATATTTTTAATACTTACTATAATTATGTACCCACTTTAATTATAATATATACATTTTTAATTCTTTTTCTTGATATGTCTTGCCAAAAGTTTGCAGTTGTATTAAAACACTTTTCATTTAATCATCTCCGTTTTACTGATTTCTATCCTTATCTCTATTTTCCTTCTTTCATTTCCATTACATTTTTCTTGTTTTGATTTTTGCTCCTTTAACCTGTTTATAATATCCCTTTTTGTTCATTATGATGTTTTTCTCCCAAAAGTTTGTGTTATCTGATATCAATTTGTTTCCCTGACTTTATTTAGCATTATAGTTACTTGGTATATCTCATTTATTCCTTTTGACAGGATTCATGACAACTACCCCAAAATACGGCACCTTTGCCTGTGTGGAAACAACAGAAGCAGGAAGATTACTCTCATTTTCCTCTGGCCTTTTTCCCTTGAAGCAGACCATAAAGAAGAAACTGACCTTCCTCTGAAGGAAACCTTCATTCCAGACATACCCTCCCTATATCCAAAGAACATCTTTATCTTTAAAGACACAGAGATGCCAAGAAGAATCTGAACAAACAGGCCTTGCCAGATCCCCCAGTTTACTAATATTGGACCATACTCTTTTGTCCTTCAATCATACTTCTGCATGATGTCCATAAAAATACACAGTTTTCCCCATTCCTTTGGGTATTTATTCCCGAAAGCTTCTGTGTCATGTAAAACTTATATTAAATAAATTTGTATGCTTTTGCTTGTGTGCTTTTCCCTTATGTCTTTTGTTATAAGAGTTTTGGCCATGCTCTTAGCGATGGGTGAACAAAGAAATCTTCTTTTCTCCTTTATACTTTATTTTCTTTTTATAAGAATTCATTTACATTTATTATGAGTTTCAGTAAGTTTGGATTTATTTCTACGACTTCATTTGACAATTAAATCTGTCATTTGTTCAAACATTATTAGGATTTGAAGACACTTCAACATATACTGCTCACTCCCAACTAATATACTCTTGTTATCAAATATTTTACTTCTGTTTTGTTTTTCTAACCATGCAAATTAGATGACTTCATAGTCATCATCACTATATCCTAGAGTGAATTTTTATCCACATTTATCATTTCTTTTTGTTCAATATTCCTTCTTGCATTTTAGACCTTTCTTCAGCCATACTTTCCCTACTTCCTGATGTATATTTTTTCAAATAACTTTAATGAGTATATGTTGGTTGTAAAGTTTTTGTCTAAAAAATGTTTATTTGGGCTGGCATGGTGGCTCACACCTGTAATCCCAGCACTTTGGGAGGCTGAGGTGGGCGGATCACGAGGTCAAGGGATAGAGACCATCCTGGCCAACATGGTGAAACTTCACTCTACCAAAAATACAAAAATTAGCTGGGCGTGGTGGTGGGTTCCTGTAGTTCCAGCTACTCAGGAGGCTGAGGCAGGAAAATTGCTTGAACTTGGGAGGCAGAGGTTGCAGTGAGCTGAGATTGCGCCACTGCACTCCAGCCTGGTGACAAGAGTGAGACTCAGAAACAAACAAAAGTTTATTTGCCTTTTCTTCATGAAAATTAGTTTTGATAAATTTACACTTATGGACTAACATTTTTTTTTTTCCTAAAAACTTTGTGAAGATTTTATTACTCTGATTTCTGGCTTTCCTTGTTACTGGAGTGAAGTTGGCCACAGCTTTGTCTTTTCCCTTTGGCTGCTTTCAAGATTTTCTCTTTGTCTTTGTTACACTTCAGTTGGGATTACTGTGTGTCTTTTTGATGTTTATTTTTATTCATGCTGCAGCTTGTTTACAAAGCCAAAGTGTTACTGTCCAAAAGTAATGTTAAATGTTTAAATGTTCTTACCTAAGTATTTTTTTCCGCTATTTTTTCCCCAATATTTCTGGAACTCCAATTGAAGTGTGTTAAATATTTTTATATCTTAACTCCTTTCTTCTTTTTTTCTTATTATGTTTCTTTTCGACTCCTGTACTGAATTCTGAGTTATTTCTTTAGATCTACCTTTTAGTTCATTAATCATCTCTTCAGAGGTGCCTAATTTTTTGTTTAACCCATCCAATATATATTTAATTTTATCCATTGTATTTTCTAGTTCTAAAACTTCTCTTTCTTTTCCAAAGTTGCTGACAATTTCTAATAGTCGATTCCCTCACCCGTTCATGTTTTCAATTTCTTTTTTCAATTTCTTGATCATGTTAAATATTTTTTTCTTAATTTGTATTCTAAATCTTTTAATTCTAGTGTTTGCATCCCTCAAAGATAGACTTTCATTTAAACTTCATAAAATTATGTCAGTTTGTAACTTATTATTTCTATTTTGAGATAAGGAAAACTGAAGCTAGGAATGCTAAATAATTTACCCATGTCAAAAATTTAGTAAATGTCTGGGCTAGTATTTTAACTCTGATTTGCTTGACCTCAGAAATGCTATTGGTGTGATGATACTTGAGTCTTCCAGTCACTATCGATTGAGCAACTAATACATGTACCAGTAGATCTCAAACTAGACTCTGAGTGTGTTGAGTTTGGGAATAATGCTATATTTAATACTATATCCCATGCATTTGCTAAAAAGCATAGAAAACTGGAGACACTTAATATTTACAAGGTTACATGGCCAATCATGGTCATAGGATCTTGCTACTGGATCTCCTATTATTGCAGTTTAAGTACATTTATAGGATCAGTTAATATTTGGCTCATTAACCCCAGACTGCCTCTGTAGTAGGATGTGAGGGCTAATCTTATGGACAATTATGGAATATCTTTGGTGTCTTCATTTATATTTAGTTCCAATCTACTACTTTCAGGTTGTGGTATTTGTTGGGTCTTTCTTTACCTTTGCTTATTTGGGCTTTTGTGGTAGTTCATTCACTAATGTTAATATCTTTTTTTTCACCAGTCCATCCTGGATGCTACTGCTGCATTATTCTCTCCAAAGTGTAGCTTTTATTGTAAAGCTCCTTGACTCAAAAACTTTCAGTATTATCTCTCTATTGCTTATATTACAATGTCTAAATTATTGCCATTGGCATTCATACCAGTCTTTAGTATAGTTCCAGTTTTCTATTTCAAGCTTAATTCTCCCTACTCCCTACATAATGACAACAGCTAACACTTATTTTGCACTTTCCCTGGGTGTGGCACCATCTTGGGAGCTTGGTAGGTATCATGTCATTTAATATTTGCAACAAATCTAGAGATATATACAATTATCCTTGTTTTGCACATGAGGACCCTAAGGCTTAGAGAACTCAGATAATTTGCACAAGTTCACACAGCTAATAAGTGCTCAAGATGAAATTTGAATCCAGACAGTCTCACTCCAGAGCTGATGCTATAAATTACCCACTAAACATTGCTTACTTATGTCCTATTGCCCTATTCTAAAACCAAAAGGGATCATTCATTGTGTCCCAAACTTACATTATACATTTTTTTGCTCATATTTTATTTTTGTCATGACATGACAAAATCTAACACACACCCAGTTTAAATTTTATTTCTTGCAAATCTTCCCTCATTTTTCAACTCTTAAAATACTTCATGTGCCTCTCCTTGTCACAGAAACATTTATTTCAGTTATCTTTGCATGTGCCTTTCCTCCCTGGTTATGGTTTAGGGATCAGTGTTTCCAGGATAGCTGATGACTTCAGTTGACTTTCAGCAGCTAGCATGTTGTATTACTCCATTTTCAAGCTGCTATAAAGATACTACCTGAGACTGGGTAATTTATAAAGAAAGGAGTTTAATTGACTCACAGTTCTGCATGGCTGGGGAAGACCTCAGGAAACTTACAATCATAGCATATGGCAAAGGGAAGCAGGCAACATCTTCAAAAGGCAGCAGGAGAGATAGAGTTTGCAGGAAAAACTGCCACTTTTAAATGATCAGATCTCACGAGAACTCTCCCACTATCACGAAAACAGCATAGGGGAAACAGCCCCCATGATCCAATCACCTCCCACCAGGCACTCCCTCCACATGTGGGGATTACAATTCGGGAAGAGATTTGGGTGGGGACACAGAGCCAAACCATATCACTAGGGATCTGAATCAGCAGAAAGAAGTTTGGACACTGCTTCTGCCACTTTGTAGGTGGACCATTTTGAGAAAGCTGCTCTGAACCCTCTCCAAGTTTCTTTCTGTTGCAGGACTCTTCCTTAATTCAGCTAAAGATGGGGTTCTTGTCCGTCCCACGGCCATGAAAATTTAGGCTTGCAGATGGCTTAAAGGGAGAGTAAAGCAGGGTTTTATTCGGAGAAAAGGGAAACAAGGGGGAAACAAGGGCTCTGGCCCTCCATGAGAGCACTTCCCACTAGGCAGTTTGAATCCCGGGTTCCACACAGGAAGAGGTGGGGCCAGGGCGTGAACTTTCCTCAGCTCCATACAGCAAGAGGCCTTGCAAAGGGTGCGAACTTCCTGAGGCTCCACCTCAGTGGGCAGGTTGGTTGGAGTTTCTCTAGGGACCTCCTCCCATTTGGCTGTCTCATTTCCTCACCTATGAAATGAAGAGGCTGAGCTACCTCACAGGGCTGTAATGAGAGGGCAACAAGGTAATGCAGGTAAATCTGATGGCAGGTAAGTGGTGTGTACCCAGTGCTACCTTTTGTTCTAGTCCCACTTAGTTCAAGCGCAGGCCCTTGTTTATATTGGGTATGGAGTAAACAAATTGTAAGAGTGAATGTATCTCCATTGAGTCTCTCTTTGACAAACTCCATGATTGTGTTCTGCTACTGCAGTTTTTGCATGGGATTTTCCTGATGTTTGCTCCTTTGCTCAAATAAAAACTACCAACCTTGTGGCACGTTTTTAAGGCTACCTTACTTTTTCTAGGTGATAGTGGCTCTAATTCGTTCAAGAGATAAACTAATCCTTTCTCTTAAATTAGTTGTCTAATGATTCTTTCTCTGAGGGCAAGTAAGTCTTAATCCATTTCGATGTGGAGACTCCTATAATGAATCATTTGTGGGAGTTCTCTGTCAGGTTTAAAGGAATTTAACTTGGATACATTGTATTGGCTTTTTTAAAGGACTCTTTAAGAGGGATATTTTTCTCATACATATAACTAACACTATTTCCATTTTTTTTTTTTTTTTTTTTTTTTTTTTTTTTTTTTTTTTTTTTTTGAGACAGAGTCTCGCTCTGTCGCCCAGGCTGGAGCGCAGTGGCGCGATCTCGGCTCACTGCAAGCTCCGCCTCCTGGGTTCCCGCCATTCTCCGGCCTCAGCCTCTCCGAGTAGCTGAGACTACATGCGCCCTCCACCACGCCCGGCTAATGTTTTTGTATTTTTAGTAGAGACGGGGTTTCACGGTGGTCTCGATCTGCTGACCTCGTGATCAGCCCGCCTCGGCCTCCCAAAGTGCTGGGATTACAAGCGTGAGCCACCGCGCCCGGCCTATTTCCATTTTTATTCTTGTCCTCATGAGCAAATGGCATAGAGTTTGTTGTTTGGATAACTGGAGAGTTGAGAAGAGAATTCATCATTACTGAGATTACTTTCAACTTAACAGATAAGAAGTAAAAACCTCTTGCGTTTGTGGGAACCATGTAAAGTGGTTACAATCAGCAGGTCACAATGGGTCCTGCCACAACTATATATGGAATTCTCTCTTTCCAGTCTGTATCCCTGTCTGTCTTCCTTCTGAGCAAGATTTAGGAAACCTCTCTTGGAGCTGTCAGCTTTTGAGTCAAATTCAGAGTTCTACATGATGTTTTTCTCATTCTTCCATCTCTAGTTTCATGGAGAAGATGAGAAACAGCTTTTTTGGAGTCCATATCTGGTCTCCAAAATAGTGTTTTAAAAAGGGTATTGTAATAGATAGTCTATAAAGTCTTAGTTTTATTTACATATTAATTTTCTGATACTCTTTATTTATTTGACTCTGTTTTAACTGTAAGAACAGCTCTTAGGAATACCTCGAAGGAAGAATATGAAATTGTCCTTTTGGGTACTTTGTTATAGCTACAAAGTGTCTACTCTCTCTGCAAATATAATCAAGTGAAGCAATTTTTCATACAAAGCAAAATAGAGCTGTTGCTGTAATCACTGTGAAGACACGAAACAAAACAAGGCTAATCATTAGAGGAGAAGACACAGAATGAATTTTGTAAGAAATAGGCCATCTTCCTCACTAGGCAGGTGTGTGTGCGTGTGCGTGTGTGTGTGTGTGTGTGTGTGTGTGTGTGTAGTTCCCACCACTCTGGAGAATAGGAATTTTGGTGACATTAACAGAGCTTATTAATGATCATTGTAACAAACTCCATCCACCTAATTAAATCATCAGCTACAACTGGTAACAGGGGAGTGTAATTTAAATGGAACTATTCTGACAAAGTAGTTTGCACTACATTCCTAAATATTTAATACTCCCTATGGCTGGATTAACTGGAATATTTAAGGAGCTATTTAGCCAGGTCTTTCAAAGGTGATGAACAGACATGTTCTATGCTTTTAAAAAAAGACAAATTAATTATAAATAAACTTCTACTTAAAATCTTCTGTCATTGGGCATAATGTAGACTGGGAAATTATAATTAAAACCATTTTCTTTTATTTCATTGATAAGTCAGATACGCCCCTAAAGGAGAATCTATTTATTTTAAGCAACTTATTAAGACTAGAAAGTAGAGTAAAAGCAGAGTAGAATATATACATAACGCATGCACACATACACACACACACACACAGGCACTCACTTGCATTAAACCATGCCAAAAACTAAATAAGAGACACAAATAGTGTATCATTCAGGAAGTTTGTTTACTGAGCATCTACTATGTAATAATACTACAACAGATGGTGAGGATATGGTTAACAAAATAGAAAAATATGGTATTATATTAGGGGATGTGGATATTACACACATAATTACAAGTGCAATAAGTGCTGCAAAGAAGAAAAGGAGGCCGGGCGCGGGGGCTCACGCCTGTAATCCCAGCACTTTGGGAGGCCGAGGTGGGCGGATCACGAGGTCAGGAGATCGAGACCATCCTGGCTAACATGGTGAAACCACGCCTCTACTAAAAATACAAAAAAAATTAGCCGGGCGTGGTAGCAGGTGCCTGTAGTCCCAGCTACTCAGGAGGCTGAGGCAGGAGAATGGCGTTAACCCAGGAGGCGGAGCTTGCAGTGAGCCGAGATCGCGCCACTACACTCCAGCCTGGGAGACAGCGAGACACCGTCTCACAAAAAAAAAAAAAAAAAAAAAAGAAAAGGGAACTGACAAAATGTTTAACACGGCATTGCTATCCATTCTAGGTCCTCACAGGAGAAAGAGCCATGTAAAATGATGCCCACCTCCCTAACACCTGCCTCGCTTTTTCTAATCAGTCCGTTTGCTAAGTGATTGGATACAATCTTAGTAATTTTTTGTTTGTTTGTTTTTATCCCTTTAGAGAAGCTTAGATTATATTTCCTCTATGGGCTTGTGGGAAACAAAAGTATTGCTATCTCCTGGCACTTAGACAAGAAAAGGGTATGCAGATTTGCAGCACCTGCTGTCTGCAATTCTCCTTATTTGTTACTGGGATCAGGTTTATAGTTCCTGCAGACCAGGAAGCTCCCACCTCAAATAGACCCTGGTTTCTCATTTACTGGTTATTTCCATTCCTTCTCTGGTTGCAAGCTGGAGCAAAGGAGTTTATTAGGGCAGCTTTTAGGCTCCAGATGGCAGGGAAAGCCTGGGTGTCCTTGTAAGAAAGACAGAGGAGAGAACAGAAAGTTAACATTTCCTAACACTAAAGACCCCTTGTCTTTTGTTGAGAAAATTACCTACTATGTCTCTGTATTATGAACCGGATGTTTTTCTGCTGATTCCTACCAAGGTCAAAGAAAAATAGGCTATACCGCTGTGGTCCTTCACGATGGCTTTTGCGTATGTATGGCTAAGCATTTGAAATAGGTCTTGTGGATTACTTCAGACAGAAAAGAAAGTTTCAGGCAGATGAAAAGAGGGGAGCGTTTTTCTGGCAGAACAGCATGTTTAAAATTCTTAGGAAATGTCATCCTTAAAGTTTGGAGAGATGTCCAAAATGGTTAGCAAGGAGAAAGAGTTGTTTGAGATGAGCCTGAGGAAATAAGAAGGATAAGCTTTATTTTTTCGTTAGACTGCGTAGAGATTATGGATTTGTGGTTGTCAAAAAAATATCATCCCTGTTGGATTTTTAAAAGTAAACTTGCACTTTTTTTTTTTTTTTTTTTTTTTGAGATGGAGTCTTTCTCTGTCGCCCAGGCTGGAGTGCGGTGGTATCTCGGCTCACTGCAACCTCCGCTGCCCGGATTCAAGCAATTCTCCTGTCTCAACCTCCTGAGTAGCTGGGAGTACAGGCATATGCCACCATGCCCAGTTAATTTTTGTATTTATAGTAGAGATGGGGTTTCACCATATTGGTCAGGCTGGTCTCCGACTCCTGACCTCAGGTGATCCATCAACTTCGGCCTCCCAAAGTGCTGGGATTACAGGCATGAGCCACTGCACCCGGCCAACTTGCACATTTTAAAATACTTTTAAATTTACAGGAAAGTTGCAAGATGGTAGAGAGTTCTGCCCCACACCCAGGTTCCCCTACTATTAACATCCTACATTAGAATGGTTCATTTTTCACAATTAACGAACCAATATTAATACATTGTTGTTAATTAACTACATACTTTGTTTAGATTTTCTTAGTTTTTACCTGAATGTCTCTTTTTTCTGTTCCAGGATCCCATCAGGATGGCACATCACGTTTGGTTGTCATGTCTCTTTATGCTCCCGTCCGTTCTGGCAGTCTCCTTGTTTTTGATGACTTTGAGGGTTTTGAGGAGTACTGATCAGGTATTTTATAGATTGTCCCTCAATTGGGATTTGTGTGATGTTTGTCTCATGATTGGACTAGGGTTATGAGTTTTGGGGAGGAAGAGTAGTACAGAGGTAAACTGCCATTCTCATCACACTAAATCAAGGGCACATCCTATCAACAGGACTCATCTATGTTGATATTAACTGAACATCTGGCTGAAATTGTGTTTGTTAGAATTCTCTACTGTGAAGCTCCTCTTGTTTTGGTCCCTTTCCAAACTGTACCCTTTGGAATGAAGTCCTTATGAACAACCTACATTTAAGAAGTGGGAGTTATGATCCACTTTGAGGGCAAAGTGTCTAATTAAATTATTTGTAATTCTTTGCATAGAAAATTTGCCTCTTCTCTCCTTTTTTTTTTCAACTTTATTTTCTTGCTCAGATTGCTTTGGCCATTGGGAGCTCTTTCAGTTGGAGTCTGTTTCCCCTTGATGTTACCATTGTGTGTGCGTTTATTTTAATTTTGTTTGTTTGTTTTTAGCACTTCTTTACCTCCTGGCATTGTAGAATACTTCAGGCTCATCTTGTATCTTCCCTCCCGCAGCCCCAGAATCTGTTATTTCTAAGAGGAGCTCTGGTTTCTCTTAATGAAAAATGATGTTAGAAACAAAGATTAGGGCTTTAGATTTGCTCATTGCTACAGGGCTGTCATTGCTTCTAGGCCTTCTCAGCTGATAGATTAAGGAAATACATGTGTGTGCAGTAACTATGTGTATACACACATCTGTAAATGTTCCCACATGTGTCCATCTGCATCAACATCAAGCTAAACATGGTTAATACTGATGCCTCCAACTCAAATCCATTACCCATGATCATTCTAGTCTCTGTTCCATGTTTGAAACCTCTCACTCCAACAGTGAGAAACCTGGCTCCCACCATCTGCTGTCCATTTACTTAATTGTTCAATTCCAATATATATACACAGTGGTTTCAGAATCATCCCTGCTGTTCTTTCCCTCCTGTTTTCTGATCTAGAAGGCACGCATTTGACAATGGTCTGAGTTGAAGCTCCAAATGCCTGCCTCCCTTCTTTCCATCTGTCTGTCTCTGTCCATATATCTATCCATCCCCTTTTCCATTTATCCAGTGAATACACATTTTTAGAGCTAAGTGAGCTCATTGACTTTTAGAATAGGGTTATCACTGGTAGATTTGAGTGGATGAACTAGTACTATTTATTATAGCAGACTCTGTTAACTAAATTCTATTAACCAATATGCCATGTTAACCCATATTTTCTATTCCCCTTGTGAAATGCACTGTTGGTTGCTTTTGGCAGATTGAAGCCTTTCGGTGAGCCAGCTACTCTTTATCACGCTCATGTTTATCTGTTCTCACCACGTGAGGTTTGCACAAAATAAGAGATAGTTGTATTTATTTCTAAACCTGTTTGACATTTTCTTCATTTTATTTTAGTTATGTGATTTAATTAAATATTACACAAACTAATGAAATTAACCAGTAAAAATTCAGAACTCTGTTGAATACTTTGGAAACTCTCAAAACAGAGTAAAGATGGCTGTTGATTTGGGGTGGGAAAGATAGTTGTAAGACATTGGAATTTTTTTTTTTAACCCAGAAGGGTTGTTTGCCAATAATGCTTCTCAAGTGTATTTAAGTTCTCATACAACTTTAAAAAAACTAGTGAAGGAAAACTATGGTAATGTGCTAAGGAAGCCATTTATGAAGGAGGGAAAATGTGCAACTTTTATTGGTGGTAGACTCACATCAAAGAAAATGCCTTGGACTTTTACCAAAGACTCACAATTCATGTACATTTAAAAATTAACAGCCAGGCCAGGCACGGTGGCTCATGCCTGTAATCCTAGCACTTTGGGAGGCCGAGGTGGGCGGACCACCTGAGGTCAGGGGTTTGAGACCAGCTTGGCTAACATGGCGAAACCCTGTCTCTACTACAAATACAAAAATAGCCCGGCGTGATGGTGAGAGCCTGTAATCCTAGCTACTCAGGAGGCTGAGGCAGGAGAATCGCTTGAACCTAGGAGGCTGAGGTTGCAGTAAGCTGAGATTGTGCCACTGCACTCCAGCCTGGGCTACAGAGGGAGACTCTGTCTGAAAAAAAAACAAACAAACAAAAAAAATGAACAACCAAGCATGGTGGCTCACACCTGTAATCCCAGCACTTTGCGAGGCCAAGGTGGGTGGATCATTTGAGGTTAGGAGTTTGAGACCAGCCTGGTCAATATGGTGAAATCCCGCTTCTATTAAAAATACAAAAAATTAGCTGAACATGGTGGTGGATGCCTGTATTCCCAGCTACTTGGGAGGCTGAAGCAGGAGAATCACTTGAACCTGGGAGGTGGAGGTTGCAGTGAGCTGAGATCACGCTACTGCACTCCAGCCTGGGTGACAGAGCAAGACTTTCTCAAAAACAAACAAACAAAAAATTAACATAAAAAACTTGCCACTTTGAACTAGGCACAGTGGCACATGCCTGAAGCTGAGGCAGGAGGATCACTTGAGCCCAAGCATTCCAGTCTCTAGTGTGCCAGGATCGTGTCTATGAATTGCCACTGCACTCCAATCTGGGCAGCATAGAGAGATCTTGTTTCTAAAAAACAAAAAGCAAACAACAACAAAAAGGCTCTCTCACTTTGATTGATTTTTCTGTGATAAATCATTTATCCTATCTGCTTTGGAGAAGTGGATTTCTACTGCATTTCTATTCTTGATGTGTATTATGACTTTAATAGACTTTCATAGCTTAGTTTGGAAAACTAATCATGACTAAAAATTTATGTTCAGAGTTCTAAACAACAGTGGTAAACATTTAAGTTAGCACCTCTGTAGCTCGTGCTGGACATCTTACACCTGCCTCTCCCAATCTGTTTTCCTTTTTTCAATTTTTTTTTTCTTCCTTCGAATTCACTTTCTACCTTTCCCTCCTCTCGGTGCCCAGGAAGCTGACCTGTAGAGGTTATGTCAGTGGTGATCCCTCGCCTTCTGGCTTTTAGCTGGATTAGCCTAATGTTGTGTCCCTCTAGGAGACTGGGGAGCTGATGAAAAGTGAGGCGTGAAGAGTGGTTCTTCCAATTTTCTTGTTGCAAGGTCACCTAGAGCTAAGTATGTCTTTCCAACAAAATCACTCTTCCTCTCATGGCAGATTCCTTTATGTGAACCTCTTTTCTTCTAGATTCTGGCAATTGCTTCCTCTGTTCATTCTTTGACCTAGTAATGGTAACTGCTCCACTGCTTTTAGATTCAGATTACTGCACTATCCCTTTTTCATCTTCACACTCACATTCTGTGGATCAGCCATTTATGGAGAAATACTCTTCCAATTATTCTGAACGCATTCACAATACATACACTATAGTCTGTCTGAAATATAATCTAATGGCCAGGCGCGGTGGCTCACGCTTGTAATCCCAGCACTTTGGGAGGCCGAGGTGGGCGGATCACGAGGTCAAGATATCGAGACCACGGTGATACCCCGTCTCTACTAAAAATACAAAAAAATTAGCCGGGCGTGGTGGCGGGTGCCTGTAGTCCCAGCTACTCGGAGAGGCTGAGGCAGGAGAATGGCGTGAACCCGGGAGGCGGAGCTTGCAGTGAGCCGAGATTGCGCCACTGCACTCCAGCCTGGGCGACAGAGCCAGACTCCATCTCAGAAAAAAAAAAAGAAAAGAAATACAATCTAATGAAAGATAACTAGGTTGGAGGGCGGAGGTTGAAAGAACTAGGTTTTTTTGTCCAAATGACATCATTACTTATAGGGTGACCTCTGATAAATTTCTTAAGTTTTTTGAATCTTAGTTTCTTCCTATATGAATTCACTAGCCTACCAAACGATTGGAGAGAAGCGTTCTCATACATGTGAAAGAGGATAAGCAACTATCCCCCTCCTAGCTCTACATTCAGGTAGGGAAGTAAAAGGGAACCAGGGTTTGTTGAGCACATGCCAGGCATTCTCGCATCAGATTCACAGCTACTCCATGATATATGGTGTTATTCCCATTTCATCAATCATGAAACTGAGGCTAAGAGCTCCTAGGTTGGTCACACAACTAAACTGTCGGTTTCTTTATCAGACCAGTTGCTGGTTCTATCCCCAGTATCCAGCATGTTTAGCAGAGGTAGGTGCTTATGAACGTTTGCAGGAAGAATGGATATGGGAGGAAAGAAAAGGAGGCAGGATTTGGATCCAATTCTGAATGACTCCAAAACCCATCCTAGTGTGGTTAACAAAACATAATTCCTAATATTAAGTAGATGAAACAAAACTCTTTTCGATTTTGTTGTGGACTAAATTATGATCTCTTCTTGCATGTTTACTATTATATCTATTTGACTTAGATTTAATGAGTTAATATTTATCAGGAAAACACATACTGATAGATGGGATGGCACAAAGGTATACATAGATATTGCTGGAATTTATGATATCATAATCCTCCCAGGCTAGAATGCTGTTGCCTGTAAAGCACAGAGAATATTGCTGGACCTACTTAGCTATCTTCACTGATAACAACCTTAAATAATAGGCATATTCCAATTTTCCTTAGAGACTTATCAACCTATTTTTGTTTAAGACATTTGTGTCTTTTTGCTGAGGGCTGAGGTTGGGAAGTAGGTATGACTATTATATCTTATGTGAAATAATGCTTTCATTTGTCATATATATTTAACCCATTTGTATTTCAAAAGCATTTTTGCTTTAGCGTTTTTGAATTTAAATGAATTTGTTACCTTGCACATGTCATAGATTTTATAAATTTTGGCAATGAACCTTTACTGCCTTACAAAGCAAGTCTAATTTTGCAGGCTGTCCTCTTATGACAATCTCTTCATCTGCCTAGATGATCATGATATGCAGAAGTAAGCTGAGGATCAGACTGTTTGCTGCTGATGGCACTTCAAGTGGATAGCCTCTATGATTTGGCTGTTGTTGCTTGTGTAAACACATGGAAGTATTATCATGTAAAAGTCTGTCATTTTCTCTTAGATATTTATGCACATGCAAGAATACATATATATGCACATATGTGTACACATGTATGTTGTGTGTGTATTTCTTCCTGTTACTCATTTTTTATAATTTTATCTTTTATTCTTGATTCAGAGGGTATATGTAAAAGTTTGTTACATGGGTATATTGCATGATGCTAGGGTTTGGAATCCAAATGATCCTGTCACCCGGATAGTGAACATAGTCCCCAACAGGTTTTCAACTCCTCCCCAGCTCCCTTCTACCCACTTCTATCAGTCTCCAGTCTATTGATGCCATCTCTTTTTTTTTTTTTTTTTTTTGTCCTCGAGGCAGGGTCTTACTTTGTTACCGAGGTGGGAGTTCAGTGGCATGATTACAGCTCATTGCTGCCTCAACCTTCTGGGATCAAGCAATTCTCCCACCTTGGCTTCCCAAAATGCTGGGATTACAGGTGTATGCCACCATGCCTGGTGTGTTGATGCCATCTTTATATCCATGAGTACACAATGCTTAGCTCCCACTTATAAGTGAGAACAAGTGGCATTTGGTTTTCTGTTTCTGTGTTAATTCACTTAGGATAATGGCTTCCAGCTGCATCCATGTTGCAGCAAAGGATATGATTTTGTTCTTTTATATGGTTGCATATTTCATGGTGTATATGTACCACATTTTCTTTATCCAATCCACCATTGATGGACATGTTTTTGCTATTATTAATAGTGCTGTGATGAACATACGAGTACATGTGTCTTTTTGGTACAGTGATCTATTTTCATTTGGGTATATACATGGTAATGGAATTGTTGGGTTCAATAGTAGTTCTAAGTTCTTAGGGAAATCACCAAACTGCCCTCCACCATGGCTGAACTATTTACATTCTCACCAACAGTGTATAAGTGTTGCCTTTTCTCTGCAACCTTGTCAGCATCTTCTGCTGTTTTTTGATTTTTTTCTTTTTTGACAGAGTCTCACTCTCTTACCCAGGTTGTAATGCAGGAGTGCGATCTCAGCTCACTGTAACCTCTGTCTCCAGAGTGCAAGTGATTCTCATGTCTCAGCCTCCCAAGTGGCTGGGATTACAGGTGTGTGCTACTACACCCTGCTAATTTGTGTAGTTTTAGTAGAGATGTGGTTTTGCCATGTTGACCAGGCTGGTCTCGAATTCCTGGCTTCAAGTGATCCCTCTGTCTTTGGCTCCCAAAGTCTTGGGATTACAGGCAAGAGCCACCATGCTGGCCTGTTTTTTCACTTTTTAGTAATAGCCATTCTGACTGGTGAAAGAGGGTATCTCATTGTTTTGATTTGCATTTCTGTGATGATTAGTGATGTTGATTGAGCATTTTTTCATATGATCGTTGGCCACTTGTATGTTTTCTTTTGTAAAGTGTCTGTTCATGTCCTTTCCCCATTTTTTGATAGGGTTATTTATTTTTTGTTTGGTGTATTGTTTAATTTCCCTATACATTCTAGATATTAGACTTCTGTCAGATGCATAGTTTGCAAATATTTTCTTCCATTCCGTAGGTTGTCTGATTACTCTGTTCATAGTTTCTTTTGCTGTGCAGAAGCTTAATTATGTCCCATTTGTCAATTTTCGTTTTCGTAGCAATTGCTTTTGAAGACTTAGTCATAAATTATTTCTGAGGACCAATGTCCAGAATGATGTTTCCTAGGTTGTCTTCTAGGATTCTTATAATTTGAGGTCTTACATTTAAGTCTTTAATCCATTTTGAGTTAATTTTTTTATATAGTGAAATGTAAGGGTCCAGTTTTATTCTTTTGCATGTAGGTAGCCAGCTATTCCAGCATCATTTATTGAAAAGGCAGTCCTATCCCCAATGCTTAATTTTGTTGACTTTGTTGAAGATCAGATGGTTGTAGGTGTGTAGCTTTATTTTTGGGTTCTCTATTCTGTTCCACTGGTCTTTGTCTGCTTCTGTACCAGTCCCATGCTGTTTTAGTTACTTTAGCCTTATAGTATAGTTTGAAGTCAAGTAATGTGACACCTCTAGCTTTGTTCTTTTTGCTTAAGATTGCTTAGCTATTTGGGATCTTTTTTGGTTCCATATGAATTTTAGAATAGTTTTTTTCTAATTCTGTGAGAAATGACATTGGTGGTTTGATAGAAATAGTGTTGAATCTGTAGATTGCTTTGGGCAGTATGGCTATTTTAATGATATTCTTCTTCCAATTCATAAGCATGGAATGCTTTTTCATTTGTGTCATCTATGATTTTTTTCCTCAGTGTTTTGTAGTTCTCCTTGTAGAGATCTTTCACCTCCTTGGTTACATGTCTTCCTAGCCGTTTTCAAATGGCTATTATAAATGGGATTGCATTCTTGATTTGCCTCTTACCTTGAATGTTATTACTGTATAGAAATGCTACTGATTTCTGCACATTGATTTTGTATCCTGGAATTTTACTGAAGTCATTTATCAGTTCCAGTAGCCTTTTGGCAGAGTGTTTAGGGTTTTCTATGTATAGGATCATACCACCAGTGAAGACAGATAGTTTGACTTCTTTTCCTATTTGGATGTCTTTTATTTCTTTCTCTTGTCTGATTGCTCTGGCAAGGACTTCCAGTACTATGTTGAATAGGAGTGGTGAGAGTGGGCATCCTTGTCTTGTTCCAGTTTTCACATGTTGCTATTTTTAAGTTATTTGCTGAAAAGTAACTTCATCTCTTTTGTGTAGGAACTGTAGCCAAAGTAAAGATAGTTCATGGCTATCTTGAATGCTTTTCAAGTGAATGTTAAAATTTAATGGCTCATCACTAATGACTACCCTTTTTTGCTCACAGTTTTGCTTAGGCTAAGAACTTGAGAGTTTAGCAGTGGTTAGAAACTTCAAACAGATCTCGCAAGTATTGGGTCTGTAGAGAAGTTCTAAGGAAAACACCAAAAAATTTGACAAATCTTCCGGTTAGTTCTGTTGCATTTACATGATGGGTTGTCGAATAAGAGGACATGAATATGATATTTTAGTTTCATATTAATCAAATCCTGCTTTATTGCCATCACAAAACCTTCTCAGGTCATGATCCAGCCCGTCTGTTTCTTAAATATGGTTTTATAATGTCTGTGTGGGGTAATTAATATTAATTGTGGCTTCCCTTGGTGTTATATTATCCACTGCTGTTTGTCATTTGCTGTAAATTCTGTGGTTGGAATTCGCTGTGTTTCTGAAGTGTGTTCTAATACACATTCTTGAGTTACAGTCTACCATCTTGAGAGACATAGTGGCCATTTGGCCTCTGGGCAGTAGTCCAGGAACAAAAATGTTCAGTGATCTTATAATGTAATTTAAAAATTTGTGGCCATAAACTTTTCTTTGTGGGGACTTGTTGGATTCTTTTTTTTTAATCCCTAAGGCTTAGTTTCTTTCTAAAAATTGGAGGAAATACTGGTACCTACCTCACAGAGTTGTTGCGAAGATTAAATATGCTAATGTATGTAAGATAATGAGCCTGATGTGTGGCATTTAGTAAGTGCTAAGTAAATGCCATCCACTAAAGCCATTAGTACTCTCAGAATTAGGTAATATGCTGTAGCAAAACTCACACTCATTTTAATTTGCCAATGTGAGCATTTGTGTTTCCCTACCTTAAAATTATTTTCCCCCTGAACAATGCCTAGCCCCAGACCTTAGCGTCAAGTAATAAGTAGCAAGCTCTGAAAGGTCCATTAATTTTTAGAGGCCACTAATGCATCATTGAGTAAACTGGCTCACTCAGCTCCCTGAATGATATCCTAGAAGAGTTAACAGTTTTCCAAGAGGGAAAAGTAGTTCAATCCCTTCTCACTAGTATTTTCAGACCCATTAAGCTCTAAGTAATGGTAAGGCTTCCATGACAGCTTGAGCAATACACTATATTTTTTATTCTTTCTCCAAAGGGCCTATTATGGCTATATCATTGAGTTGTTTGTTCTTTGGTTTCCATTAAAGACAGTAATTCCAGTAAAGGTTAAAAAAGGGCCTCTTTCTCTGTCTCATATTGCCTTTCTATTATCTGACTCAATATTTACTGATTATGAAAAAGTTAACTAATCAAAAAGTTTAATAAAAGAGTTAAATAAAGGCATGAAATAAAATGAAAAGCATAGCATCTGTCAAAGGCTTAAAGGGCATTGTGGTCCTATTTATTTATTTATTTTTCTGTCAGTATATACAGCTAAGAAAAAGGACTGATTATCACAGTAACTCCTGGATTGTAATTGAGAGGGAGAAGAAAAGAAAGAGAAGAGGGCTGTTCTTCAGTTGAAACAAATTTCTAGGGTATCCATTCTGCCATATTGCTGGAAATGAAATTTATGAAATCAAAAAGGAAAGTTGCTTATGAATGAGTAACTTTTGAAGATTCAGTACCAAATATGAGCTGTAGTACGTTTGCCTGTTTATTGGAATGAGTGATCGTTATTTCTTTCTCACTTCATCTTACTTCACCTGTGAAATAGTAAAAGATTATTTCTACAAATCCACAGCTCCTTAGAAAGAGGGCTTTGTAGATTGCAGCTATCAAAAGCTTAGCATTTAGCATTTCACCTTGGCTCCATTTGTGTTGGTCACTGTTGTTCACATAAGTGGACAATTGCCTGATAGGCAATTAACTCACACCTAGATTTCTAGGTAAAACTTTACCAATGATAATCATCTCAGAGCTCTTTTGTACAAAAACTTCAAGATTAATATGATTCATCTAGTTCCATCCTGGTTGAGAGAGGGACTTACTTTGTGGTTTCCTAGATTAAAACCCCAGGACTTATGAATTATATTGGAGGAAGCTAGTCTTCAGTGCTGATTATAGTTTTAATTTATAGTAAAACTTGCTAAACGTTGGAGGACCCAACCCCTTGAGGACTGCTGTAAGGAGAGAATATTGTGACACGTCTGCAGAAGGTTCTGCCCAAGGTCCTACATTACTCTGGGAAGTGCTTACTTTATTTTATTCTGATCTTTTCCAGTTACACCTGATCTCGGTAAGGTTTCTTTTTCTTTGCTCTTGGCCAGACTACCATGCTCTACATCATTAACCCTAAACTCTGGGGAACTGATCCCCTGACAGCATCTTTGATATTAGATTAGATCCCTTCCAGGCTGCATTTAATTGACTAAGTTCCGAGGGGGAATAACTGCTCCCGTTCCCTGTCTCTATTTTACCTGGCCACTCTTCTTTAGTAGCTGGCTTGCAAATTCACTGTGTCTCCATGAAGAAGGAAGTGCGACAAATAAAACAAATGTTTATGATTCTGAATCTCTTTTTTTTCATTCTAATAACATCACTACAGTCACACTTGTCAATGAGCTCCTTTGTTCTTTCTGAATCCTCCTCCTCCAAGTAATAAGATAGTGGCCACTTTCCTCTTATGTCCTTCACATTGCACCTTATGTATTTTTTTGAAAGTGAAAGACAAGCGAATACCGGTAATTAAAATACCACTTCTTTTTCCTTGGCTTTAATGTCTTCACTTCTGTTTTTAATCTTTTAAGTCATTTATTTTTAAATAAATTTATATTCTGAATATTTTTGTTTATCTTTCTTTTCTTGCAAAGATAAAAAAACCACCTTGTTTTGCCCCAAATATAGAAGATATGCTCAATGTGAAAACTTCAAACCTAGAAATATATAATATGGAGAGTGAAGGATAACCGTAATAATAATCTTTCTCCCCCCCTGCAAAAAGCCAATCTTTATTTTTTGGTGGGTAGTCCTTCTGATTTTTCTACATGTATAATGTCAATTTTTGATGGTAACATTGCTCTTCAACAATTAAAAAATAAGTTTGGTAGGTAGTTGTTAAAATTCATTCCTATTCCTTCCCTAAGACATATCCAGAGGCTCTTGGGCAAACATGCGGGCTCACAATCGTAGATTTATAATTGCTTGAAATGTTAAAATCAGATTTGGTCAAGTCACTGAAATCCCTCCTTCTAAGGTCCTTCTGTGTCCAGAATAGGTTCTTTCCGGTGGGTTCTTGGTCTCGCTGACTTCAAGAATGAAGCCGCGGACCCTTGCGGTGAGTGTTACAGTTCTTAAAGATGGTGTGCCCAGAGTTTCTTCCTTCAGATGTTAAGATGTGTCCAGAGTTTCTTCCTTCTGGAGGATTCGTGGTCTTGCTGACTTCAGGAGTGAAGCTGCATACCTTCGTGGTGAGTGTTACAGCTCTTAGGGGTGGAGCATCTGGAGTTGTTTGTTCCTGCCAGTGGGTTTGTGATCTCGCTGGCTTCAGGAGTGAAGCTGCAGACCTTTGCAGTGAGTGTTACAGCTGATAAAGGTAGTGTGGACCCAAAGAGTGAGCAGCAGCAAGATTTATTGCAAAGAGCGAAAGAATAAAGCTCCCACAGCGTCGAAGGGGACCCGAGTGGGTTGCCGCTGCTGGCTCGGGTGGCCAGCTTTTATTCCCTTATTTGGCCCCACCCACATCCTGCTGATTGGTCCATTTTACAGAGTGCTGATTGGTCCATTTTACAGAGCGCTGATTGGTGCATTTGTATAGAGTGCTGACTGGTGCGTTTACAAACCTTTAGCTAGACACTGAGCGCTGATTGGTGCGTTTTTTCAGAGTACTGATTGATGCATTTACAAACCCTTAGCTAGACACAGAGCGCTGATTGATGTGTTTACAATCCTCTAGCTAGACAGAAAAGTTCTCCAAGTCCCCACCTGACCCAGAAGCCCAGCTGGCTTCACCTCTCGCTTCCATTGCTGCAATGGAGCTCTGAGATGTTACATGAGTTCTCTGATGTCACAAGCTGCTGATCCCAGCTTCTTTGTTTCTTGCCCTTGGCCTTAGTTCTTCTTGATGTGTCTTCCCTTGAAATGATAGCTCAGGGCTAAGATCACACAGACCTGTTAAGTTTGCGCTTTGCTATGTGCTACCTGCGCTATATACTACATGTCCTCCTCTTCAAAACAGTAAGAATGCTGATTACTGTGGTTGCTAATTCCTGAGTTTCCTTTTGTGTCTGAATAATCATAATTAAGTGATTATGAGAGACCCACCTGCAAAGCATTAGTTCCCTTTCTCCTTCAGGAAGAAATAGGGTTCTGAGGTGTAGGTAAGCCATGCAATTGAAAGGTGCACCTCCCAACTCCATGCAAACTGTGCCTCACCCAGAGCCACAGGATTGGCCTCATGCTCTGTGCTATGAGAACTTTAATCTTTCAGAGTTTAATTTTTTCTGCTGATATAAGGAAATGAATTAGTCATACTGTAGGCCCAGGGCTTTTACATATTTTTAAACATTTTTGTTTACTATTAAATTGACAAAAGTTGCATATATTTATTGTATACAACATGTTTTGAAGTATGTAAACATTGAAGAATGGCTAATTGCAGCCAAGCTAATTATCATATGTGTTACCTCACATACTTATCACTTTTTTTTTGTGGCGGGAACACAAAATCTACTCTCATGGCAATTTTAAGGTTTACAATAAATAAATTGCTATTAACTATAGTCAGAATGTTGTACGATAGATCCGTTGAATTTATTTCTTCCATCTTACTAAAATTTTCTTTCATTTGACTAACATTTCACCTACCTATCCCCTAGCCCCCATCTCAGCCTTTGGTAATCACTTTCTACTCTCCACTTCTATTAGTTTAACTTTTTAAGATTCCATATGTAAGATCGATCATATGGTATTTGTCTTTCTGTGCCTGGATTATTTCACTTAACATAATGTCCTCTAGGTACATCTACATTGTTGCAAATGACAGAATTTTCTTCTTTTTAAACTCTAAATAGTATTCCATTGTGTGTATACATTTCCTTTATCCATTCATCCACTGACAGCCAAGATATGGTTAATTCCAAGATATGGAATTAACCATAGATATGGTTATGCGAATGGAACTAACCAAGATATGGTTCATTCCATATCTTGGCTGTCAGTGGATGAATGGATAAAGGAAATGTATCAACCACATCTGAGTAAGTGCCTATTGTGAATAATGCTTCAATAAACAGGGGAGTGCAGATATCGCTTCAAAATACTAATTTCGTTTCCTTTGGATATCTACCCAGTAGTGGGATAGCTGGATCATATAGTGGTTCTATTTTTAGTTTTTTGAGGAACCACCATACTGTTTCCCACAATGGCTACACTAATTTATATTTCCACCAACAGTGTACATCTTGTTCTCCTTTTCTCCACATCCTAACACTTGTTGTCTTTTGTCTTTTTGATAATAGCCATCCTACCAGGTGTTTCATCATATTTCATTGTAGTTTTAATTTGCATTTCTCTGGTGATTAGTGATGTTGACATCATTTACATGTCTTTTTATTGAGAAATATCTATTCAGGCCCTCTGTTCATTTTTTAGCTGGATTATTTGTTTTCTTATTATGGAGTTGTATGGGTTTTTTATGTATTTTTGGTATTAACCCTTTATCAGATACCTTGTTTGCAAATATTTTCTCCCATTCTTTAGGTTGTCTCCTTACTCTGTTGGTTGTTTCCTTGGCTGTGTAGAGGCATTTTAATTTGATGTAACCCCACTTGTTTATTTTTTTTGTTTGTGCTTTGAGGTTCATATCCAAAAAAGTATTTGTCCAGATCAGTGTCATGGAGCTTTTCTTCTATGTTTTTTTTCAGTTGTTTTACAGTTTCAGTTATTACATTTAAGTCTTTAATACACATTGAGTTGATTTTTGTATTTGGTGTGAGATAAGTGTATATTTCATTTTTCTACATGGGGGTTTTCAGTTGTTCCAAGACCATTTATTAAAGATACTGTCCTTTCCCAAAGGTCCAGTGTATGTGTCCTTGGCACTTTTGTCAAAAACCAACTGGCCATAAATGTGTGGATTTGTTTCTGAGCTCTGTGTTCCATTGATCAGTGTATCTTTTTTATGCCAATACCATGCTGTCTTGATCATTATAGATGTGTAGTATATTTTGAACTCAGGTAGTGTGATACCTATAGTTTTGTTCTTTTTGCTCAAGATTGCTTTGACTATTTGGGGTTTTTTATAGTTTCATACAAATTTTAGAATTGTTTTTTCTATTTCTGTGAAGAATGTCATTGGAATTTTGATAGGGATTGCTTTGAATCTGTAGATCACTTTGGGTAACAGTGACATTTTAACAATATAATTTTTTCAAACCATGACCATGAAAAATGTTTCCATTTATCTGTGTCTCCTTTGATTTATTCCACCAGGTTTTAGTGTACAGTTTTCAGTGTACAGGTCTTTCACCTCCTTGGTTAAATTTGTTCCTAAGCATTTTTTTTTTGTGGCTGTTGTAAATGAGGCTGTTTTCTTGATTTATTTTTTTGGATTGCTTATTACTAGTGTATAGAAATGCCTCTGGTTTTTGTATATTGATTTTATATCCTGAAACTTTGTTGACTTATTTTATTAGTTCTTACAGGTGTTTTGGTAGAGTATTTATGGTTTTCTATATAGAAGATCATGTTGTCTGCAAACAGGGACAATTTAACATCTTTCTTTCCAATTTGGATGTCTTTAATCTCTTTCTTTTGTCTAATTGCTCTGGCTAGGACTTCCAGTACTATGTTAAATACAAGTGGTGTGTGTCTGGACATCCTTGTCTTGTTCCTAATCTTAGAGGTCCAGGACTTTTGATGGTGACTTGGCAGGTATGCCAATGAATTAAAAAAGATTTTTGTGCCAGCCTAATGAACACTGCCAGAGTAATGCTATCACGTATTAACTTTGTTTGCTGATTCTCTAAAGAAGATAAAGTAGTTGACCCAATTATATCAGCTTCTATTTTTTCTCTTGGGTCTTAGGATAAAATAACCCCTTGAAAAATTTTTCCTACCCTTCTTTCTGGCATGTTATCCTTAGAGGAGAGGCGCCAAGGAGAAACTGGTTCTGCTCAGGTGGACAGAAGTTGGGAGAAACCCTTTAAACTCTGAGCTCTAATTTGGAATCTGGAGATGTAAAAGTTTTATTAAATCGGTAACTGAGCAGCTTAGTGGCTTTGCCTCGAACTACATTTTAAAACTCTTTTTTTCTTTCCCCTCTTCTCCTCCCCACTGCCCAGTCTCTAGTTATAACTTTGAGATAAACTGCATGTGTGTTATCTTTCATCTTGAAATGCAGCCTCAGAATGTGCTGTGAAGCTCCACTCCCTTTTTTTTCCCATTCTGTACTCCCATGCCTTATGCACATTTATTTACCTAGATGCTTGTTAAGCACACACCATGCTCACTTATCTGGTCATATATTTCCTTAGAAGCTTCAGGGGTTGGATCCTGATAGGGACCAGCCACTTCTTTCTAACAAAAGATTACTTCAAGGCTGGAACCCACTCCCAGCTAAACAGTGACTACAAGATTGACTGCAATTAATTTATAACCTGGTAGGATCCATGATGACATCCTCCCCTTCACCAAATGCAACAATAATTCAGTATGAGCCACTGGAGCAAGTCATGCCACCTGGTACCTATTCTGCCTTGCCTCTTATGCATTCCAAACCCTTTCTTTAAAAACCCCTACACTCCCTCCACAAACTGGAGAGTGGAACTGCTTTCTACTCTTCCCTTTGCTAGCACCAATAATAAAGAAATCTCGCTCTTTTTAAAATCACAACTCACTATTATTTTAACTTCTTTCTACAAGCGGCCAGCAGCCAGACCCTTTTGCCAGTTACACCTCCACTACATCAAGACAAAACTTCAAGACCCTACTCAAGTCCTTTAGCTCCTCCCAGGATGGGGAGGATGTTTCTAGAAAAATCATAACATCAGGTCAAAGGCAAGCTACATCCATCCCAAAGCATGACATGCCCAATTATTGAAACTGACAGTGGAAGAATATGAAGGTGAAGTAGATCTGGAGATTGGTGATATTATTATGTTTTATTTTTTTGTTTTAATGCACCAAATAAATGAGATCTTCTCTCTTTTGTGTCCAGTTTAGAAGCTGCTTAATTTGCTTAAGCCATGTGGGTGAGGTAGGGAAAGTTAATGGAAGTGGGAAATGATTGCAGTGAGCCCACTTGACCCATTCTGCAACACCTGCAGCACCTGATACCTGTAAGCATTTGGGAAATGATTGCTGTCTTCATGCTGGATGGTCCTGGCACCTTTCAGGGGCTGCTTGTTGCCTTATTCGTTTCTTTTCCTAAACCTCAAATTATTCTTGTCATTCCTCTGAAACTAAAGTTATCCCTTTGTTGTCATCTCTCCTGTCTTTATCTATGGTGACTTGGTTATTCCTAAAGCCAATGATGTTGAGTCCCCTGAAGTGGGGATAAGAGGAATATTCTGTTCACAAGTATTAATAATTTTTAATTAGCCTCCTCAATGGGTACCCTTTATGTTGCAACTTTTGATTTTCTTTTCTAATTTTTTAATTATCCCTAACCTTGAAAAAGTCAAGAATGATTCTTCTAGGGGCTCTGTTGGAGAGTACCTCAAATAGCATCATCCAATTTCATCTTTAAAAATTCCTTCTCCGTTTAACCTAATCAGTTTTGAGATTGGATTAAATTAAATTAAATACTTTCAGTCCTTTTCTACTTTTGGATGACTGTGATTTATTCACATATATTTATTTCATGTCTATTATATGCCAAGCATTCTTTTCATATTGAGAAAAAAAACTTTTCCAGCCCTAACGAGGTACTTAAAATAGTAGGGGAAATAGATAGGATGATCAGAGGAGGTGATATTTGACCACAAAAAACTTGTATGAAATGAAGGATCACTCCATGTGAAAGCCCTAGGTAAAGAGAGTTTCAGGAAGGAAACAAAGAGCAAGACTAAGCCAGGAATGAGCATACTGTATTCACACCACAGCCTAGGAGGCCAGGGAGGCTGGATTGAGTGAGAGGAGGGCATGGTGGCCCAGAAGAGTCTGGAGTGGGAGCCGCAGAAAGACTGTACAGGACTCTGTACAGTACTCTGTAGGCCATGGCCAAAAGTTTGTATCTTAAACCTATTAAGGACCATTCCCACTTATTTAAGAATTTTTATTCCAAGTTGTCAGCAGAATTTGCCTCATTGTCTTTTCTCCCTGGAGATCCATCAGTGTTTCTCATATGATGCCATATCTCACTGATTCTGAGATAAAATGATAAAAGATGAACTCTTTTTCCATTTTTATATCTCTAAATTTGGGATATGAGCTGTAGCTGAGAATGCCTTGGCATAGGGCCATAGTTTGACCTCACTTGTCTTTCTTAGCGGTAAAGAAAATAATGGGGCATCTTGTAACTGATGATGTCTTAGTTTGGGTGAAATACGGTATGTCCAAAATGGTTCACAATTGACATCTCTCACATCTCCCCGGCTACATGGTGACTTGGTAGAACAGAACCACGGTTAGAAGCTGGTAAACATTAAGGTAATTTCTTACAATGCCTCCCAATCATTTGGACTCAGGTATCAGTTATACTTCTAATTACGAATTTTCAAGATAATACTGATGAGAAACAGGAATGTAATGACAACTCTGAGACTGTGGTGTTATATATATATCTTTTTTTTCCTTCTTTTGCTCTGTTGCCCAGGCAGGAGTGCAGTAGCATGATCTTGGCTTACTGCAGCTTCCCCGTCCCGGGTTCACGCAATTCTCCTGTCTCAGCCTCCCAAGTAGCTGGGACTACAGGAGCAAGCCAGCAAGCCCGGCTAATTTTTGTATTTTTAGTAGAGATGGGGTTTCACTATGTTGGCCAGGATGGTCTTGATCTCCTGACCTTGTGATCTGCCCGCCTTGGCCTCCCAAAGTGTTGGGATTACAGGCTTGAGCCACCATGCCTGGCTTATATATGTTTTTGTCCATGGCTCCATTAAACTTACATAGTTCTTGTTTTAATGTTACATGGTTTAGGCCTCAGGGAACAAAATCTCACTCCTGTCCTTTCACTTGCCCCAAGACAGGACTCCCATCTTCCCCCCACCTCTCTGATGGCAGGTTTTAAGACTCTTCCAGAGAGGGTCCCACCTGTGGGAAGGAGGAAGGAATGCTGACATCATGAAGTTTCCAGAAAAACTCAAGAGGACCAGGTTTGGGGAGCTTCTGGGTAGCTGAACACGTGGCGGTTCCTGGAGGTTGGTGCACCCAGAGAAGACATGGAAGCTTCCAGCCCTTTCCCCATACTTCACCCTATACATCTCTTCATCTGTATCCTTTGTAATATTCTTAAATCAGTAAACAGAAGTGTTTCTCTGAGTTCTATGAGCCACCCCAGCAAATTAACCTCATCCGAAGAGGGAGTTGTGGTAGCCTCAACTTGAAGCAGTTGGTCAGAAGTTCTGGAGACCTGGACTTGTAACTGGTGTCTGGGGGTGTGAGAGGCAGTCTCCCCACGAAGCCCCCAGTCTGTGGAATCTGACACTTTTTCCAGGTAGATGGTGACAGAATTAAATTCGAGGATACCCAGGCGGTGTCTGCTGCTTGGTGTGTGGGAGAAAAAGGCTCACACATTTGGTCAAAGTCTTCTGTGTTGATGATTGTTGCTGTGGTGGTGTGACAGTAGGGGGAAAATGTGGTTTGAGATTTTTTTTCCCTACACAGAACATAATGGGCTTATGTACCGAGCTAACTGGGCCACAAAGGAAATGAACATGCTACCCTGACCTTATTGTTAGTCTTCACTAACCAACTAAGCTAACTAGATAATGAAACATCTGTGGGTTTGGCACATTTTTCTAGTTTTTGACAACTTTGGTGATGCCTGTCTTCTCTCCTGAGGTCTTAAGACCATGCAGAGCAGTCTCTACCTTTTAAGTGAACCTTTGGAGTGCCCATGTTAAAATGATTGTTTGCTTCCTATATTGCAGCTGCAGAGCTCCTTGAGGGCAGGGACTGCGTCATTCATTTCTGTATTTTTAATGCCTACCAGAAATGCCTTGCTCATGGTAGACATTCAATAAAAATTGATTAAGTAGATGTCAAGAGTTCATCACCTCAAGGAGCTTATGTTCCAAAGAAAAGCTTGTTCTTAACGTATTGAAAACTTGCACAGATTCCTTGTTTACTAGGACCAAAGATGTGTTTTTCTACAACTCAGACATAAAAGTCAAGTGGCTATCTATGATTTTTATAACTGACTTCATCTTGTTCTTGGATTCTCATTTAAGCAGGCAACGGAGAGCATTTAAACTTTACGTTTAAAGTTAATTCAAACTCTTCAGGTATAAAAACAATCTTCTTTGGATAAATATTCAATTCAAAATTTGGCAACTTGTCAATTTTCTCTTCTTGGGCAGCTTTTTCTATTTTTCTCTTCTTGGGCAGCTTTCCTTCCTTCTTCCGTGATGACATCATGTGGAGAGTGATCTTGGTTCAAATGACATACTATTTCCTGGCTGGCGCCAATGAAATGTTAGTTCATCAATTCACTGGGTGTTCTTGGCAAGTGATACTAAGACATGGCATGTTGCACCCGACATTTTGGGGGATTGTATATTGGTCCCAAGGTGCCAGGGTGTGAGAAAACCCAGGCCCAGCAGAGAATCCATACCTATGTATTCCAGTTGACACTAGCCTCAGCTAAGGTGTCTGGTACAAAGCCAGCACTGACTGCCAGACATCTGAATGAGTGAGCCTTCTGATGCTTCCAGACTTCAGCTCTGAAGTCTTCCAGCAGAGGTTCCAGACAGCAGGGAGCAGGGACAAGCCATTCCTACTGTGCCCTGTTCAGATTTCTGAGCCACAGAATCCATGAACATAACGAATGGTTGTTTTATGCCACTAAATTTTGAAATAATTTGTTATTCAACCTTTTCCCCCCTCTTTTCTCTGCCTCCTCTTCTTTCCTTCAAAAAATTATTTTAAAGACTTGGAATATTTGGAGGGCAGTCTTAAAAATAGGATCATTTCTTCAAAACCATACTAATTAGTATTTTAATCATGTGGTCCTTCGAAAATGTGTTAGAAAAAAGCATTCACTTTTTTTAAAAAGGGATTTTTGTTATAGCCAAATTATATAAAAGAGATTTTTTTTTTTTTTAACTCAGGGCAATTCCACCAGCTTCACCTAAGGCCAAAAGCTATTTTCATTAGAGAAAAAAATGTTTTTCATTTCCTCAAATGGTAATATGTGCACCCAAGTAAGTACAAAGTTGAAAGTCAAAAGTTGTGATACAGCTGGCTGCATCACTTGATCTCTATCTGAATGTTAGTGGCATGATTATTGGAGTTCGCTGTCACAGCAGGGTGGGGGGACAACGCGGCAGCATCAAAAGGAAATTACATTTGCTAAAAAATATGGGTGAAAATGTCTTCAGCAATTACCATAGGTCATCTATGCTGCACACAGCAAATGGCAGAGAAAAAGGGCTTCATGTGGGAGGAGCAGAGAGGAGGGTTAGAACGGTGCTGTTGTGATGTGTGGAATCAAAATGGACCCCCCATCATGCAGGCTTGCAGCAAACAGCAGTATTAGTATAATGGCCTGTAATAAATTACCAGTAGTTTTTAAGATTTCCTTTTTGTTGTTTCAGGTCAGCAAAAATGCCATAATCTTTCCTTGCTTTGTGTTGTCTGCACTCCCTTTTTAGATCCAGATGACTCCCATTCTATTCCAGCTGGCTGCCTTTAGATTTTTGAATTAGCACTCAATATATTTTAATTCAATTTAGGAACTAATGGATGCCTGAACTTATTTAGCCCATCCATTCAAGCATTTTGAAGTGCGATTTTGATTGAGGCAATTTTTCCAATTACAATTTTAATTCTTCATTTTTCTTTATGTCTCTCAAAAATTAAACTCTGCTTCATTGATGACTGGGAAATTCCAGGTAAGCAGTCTAGGAAAGTAAAATATAAATGGCTCTTCCAAATATTTTTTCCCAGTATGGTGGAAAAGATAAATATTAAATAATGTTGGATTTTTGTAGATTATAACAGCCTTGTGTACAACTCACCTTATTTTTAACCAGATTTTATGGGTAGTCTGGGGGTCAAATTGTGTTTTCTCTAACTAGGAAAACGACAACAACACAGGAAATAAAGACCCAACTTATCATGGTTAACCTATCAGACAGGGGTTTCTCTTGTTACGTTGCTCCCAAGGGTTTTAAAAGGGTTCATATAGTTGCATTTAAGGACAAACTCAGTAGCTTTCCAGTTCAATAAGCCAAGTATATATTCCTTATGTCGTTTTGCTTTGCTTTTTGAAAGGGTCTTCCTTCACATTGGGAGAGAGATGCTTGATGCCAAAACAGAAATCAAGATACCACTCTCTCCACAACGAGAAGGAAGGGTTATTTTCCTGTTACCAAGAGCAAAATGTGTGGACAGGCTTTCCATTAACAGCCATGTTTAATCACCTAGAGTGGATAGTGGTGGCTCTTTCTTGGTCATCTCAGCAAACTTTCTCATCTCCCCTTTCTTGATAATGCACTGAGGACCCTGAATACAGGAATGGCCAGGGTTGGGGTAAGGCCTTGGTTCTGTTATCCATCTCTCTAGCAATAGAAATAGAAAAGCCTGGGCTCATGACCTACGCAAAGACAAGTAGACCTCTTAAGTGATGTCAGCTTATAGACACTGAGAGAATGAGGCTTGCACCTTCTGATAAGAGTATTTGTTTTGGCTAAGGTCCTTATGTTTCCTGTCATTCTGACTAACCAATTTCAGTTAGAGGACATGATGCATAAGTGCAAGGAGAAACAGTGTTGCAATGATGAAAGATGGATGCGGGGAGAGCATTTGTGTCCCAACAGCATGAAGTCACTCATTCTTCTTCTCTAGGTCCTAGAGTTTTTCAACCTCCCCATCAAATCTGTAACCTACTCCAGTATTCCACCACATTACCAAAACATTTCTGTTTAGTCAAGTTTAGGCTGAGTTGGATTTCTATGACTTGTAATTAAGTCATGTTACATTGGACTGCACAGGTAGGGAAATGTGTTTAGGTATTTCCTTTTTCCATCGTAAGAGATACAAGGGGCTGGCCATCCCTATTACCCTTTTTTCAGTACCTTCTCCTCTTTCTATAAATTAATTCATAGAGATATTTATTAACAACCTACTATGTGCTGACTATTGAGGTTGCAAAAACCAATAAGAAATGAATCCTATTTCCAGGAAGACTCTCTGGGACATGTAGATAACCACATAATAAGTCACATTTCCCAAAATATTTGGAAGAACACAAGTTATTTGGTGAAGAAAGGGATTCCTGGTTTCAAAAATTTTATGACTGTATAAAATTGGGAGAAATGCATCAAACCATAATCCCTTAAGTTTCATAGTGCATATTAACATATTAAAATATGCAGAAATGCTACATCTTTAGCCAAATATTTCACAATTTATAGAAAATGAAAACTGTAGTTCCCTGTATAACCTATTGACATTCCATGAAACTAGTGCTCTTTGGAAAGTATTTAAATAAAGATAGACAACTATGAAAGAATGGAAATGAGAGAATTGGGTCACTTTTGGAGGGGATAGGAATGACTTCACAGAGGAGGTAAGAACTTGCATTGAGCATTAATGAGTGAGTTTATCAGCTCAGGAAACAGAAAAGTATTCCAGAAAAAGTTACGAGATGTAAAAAGGGAGAGATATAAGAATACAACTAAGGTTTACCTGGGAATATTTCGTATTTTGTGGGACTAGAAATGGTGGCAAAAAGAAGAAGAATAAAGAGATTTTTTAAGAAGCCAGGAAGGAGAGATATGAAGAGTCAGCTAAAGACATTTGGGTTTCCCTTTATAGTGAGAACCACTAGATATTACTTTCTCCCATAAGGTATATATTTTATTTCAATCACAACATAGCACTTAATGTTTTGGAAACAAATATTTTAAAACATTTATCTAAGGTCTCTTTTCCTAACTGAAGTTTGAAAAATTTTGCTGATTGGAAGAATAAACGGGCTAAAATGGAGGGGTTTCATTTAGAAATAATGAGTTTTGTTTTCTTTCACCCCCAAAAGTTTATTCCCTCTGATATACTCTCTTATTTACATAGTGCCTGGCTTTAAATTGGAACAAACTCGGTGACAAACAATATCTTTGAGTGTTAACCACAAGGATATTTGCATTTTAGTAAACTCCATTGTTTATCAAAAATTATTGGAAAGTCTCCCTCCATTCCATTTTACCTGTTTACACTCCTCTAAATCTGATTTGGAACTCCATCTCTTTCCTAACTTCTCTTCCAGAAACTCCAACCTACTCATTCATTTAATATGCATTTTCTGAGTACTTAATGTCTGCTAGAATCTTTGCAAGGCACTAGAAATCTACTACAATGCAGGAACTGCAGGTATCAGTGAACTTTGAGTCTAGTGGAGAGTCAGAGATGCAAACAGAAATTCGAATATGGTATCTTGATTAGGGTAAATACAAGATGCTGGAGGAGTATCCAGGTGGAATAGCTGTTAAGTATATGTGTGGGATGTATCTCTGTCTGTCTTGTGAAGGGTCAGAGAGTCCTTCCCAGAGGAAATGACATCTAAAACTAAATTAAAAAGAATAAACAGTAATAATCCAGACATAAGAAAATGAGTGAGGGTAAGGTCATTCTGGGCAGTGAGAAGACAGCTTGCCAAAGGCCAGAGACGGGAGACCTTGGTATTCATTCTGGCCTTGAATATGAAGAAGAATGTTGGGAGATAAAGCTGCAGAGAATGAAGAACTCTTGTATCATTTAATGTAGTTTTGATTTTATCTGACATCTGTGGGGTATCCTCAAAGTGGTTTAAGCATTGAAGGTGATTTAATTAAGTTTGCATTTTAAAAACACTAATCAGAGTTCAGTATGGGAGCAGAAAGGCTGGAGTCTGCAAAGGCTGCTGAAATGGTCAAGGCTAGCGATGCTGGTGACCAGAACAAGGGAGGAGCAGTGGTGATGGTAAGAATAGGTTGGGGAGAGACAGGGAGGAGGGAGAGAAGATGAGATGTGGTGAACGATTGGATATGGATATGAAGGGAAGGGAGGAGAAGAGTTTTGAATGAATTCTCCACCCTATAACTTCTGTAACTATTGAGTTTATCAAGTGTCAGATGACTAAAAATGTTCTATCTCATGTAGTTACTCACCTGCCCTTTTCATTTGTCTTCTTTCCCCATCTAAGCATAAGTCTCACAAGGAACAGGGACATGTCTGTGTTATATGCAGCCCATGGAAAGCATATAGTAAGTGCTAAAAAGAAAAATAGTGAATCCTTTTTTTTTTTGAAAAAAAAAAAAAAGAGTCACATTTTGCTTTCATCTTTTTTTGTTAGAGAAAAAGCAGTGAGTGCTATTTGCCACACTGGGTTTTGAGAAGTTCAGTTTTTCTTTTCTCTTTCTCTCTCTCTTTTTTTTTTTTTTTAACTTAAATACAAACTAATAGCATCTAACCAGATTCATAAATGTCTCTATTACTTTATCTGGATGTTTTAAACATAATTTTGGTTGTTCTATTTTTCTCTTCCAGTTGCCCTTTAATGTCAGCTGAAAAGTCCTTTTTCCCTTCTCTCGCTAATCATGGTCATCATATCTCTAGCAAACTTATCATGGTAGTCGCATTTTATAGTTCTTGGTCAACCCTGTCCTATGGGAGCAAACTAGGTATGGAGGGTCTGATCTGGGCCTTCTAATATATAAATCAGGGAAGGGAGGAATGCATTTGCTATATCAAAACACTCCAGCCCGAGTTCCACTGAGCATTGTAGATTCTTCATTAATCAGAACGGGAAGTCCCAGAGACCTCACTGCTGGCTGCTCCCAAAGTATGTACTCCGTTCAGAAAGTCGCGATGAGCAGAGAGCCTGGGGGGCAGGAAGAGATGGAAAAGAAAGACCTGCCATTTGTTTTTGCTTGCTATGGGGCCATTCACTATGCCAAACCCCAGGGGAGTAGATATTTATTCCCACTTTACAAATGGGCAGACTAATGCATAAAAGTTTAATCAATGTGCTCAAACCTACACACAGGGCAAGAGAAACAAGTGGAATGAACACCTGACAGCAAAGCTTTGGTCTATCCATCACCACTTGCAGCCTTTGTTCTTTGTGGTTGGCTGGCGATAAAAACATGACGCAGGTATTTGTAGCACTGAGCGCATAAGGAGCACTAGCATAAAGAGGGGGACCCAGGAGAAGACTGGATTGTTTTTTATGCTGTCATGGACATTTGGAGACCTTTGTTCTGGTTCTGGTTCTGTTACTTTTAAGGCCTCTGGTTTTGAGCAATTTATTAAATCAACTTGGTCTTTAGTCAGGGTTGCTGTGTCTGGTTGTGCAGTTGGTGCACTGCACAAAAGCACTAGGCTAAGAGAAACCAGCCTGAAAGAAGGCTGCATTTGCCCAGAGGAGCCACACAGGCTAACATTGGCCTTGACTTTAGTTTTCGTATCTTCAGACTAGGTAAAGTCCTCAATGAGGAAGAGTATTATTATTATTCAAATAAGTGGAAAAACCAGTCCTTTTCTGTGTAACATTTTATAATGAATACTCTTACCAATTTTTTGGACCAATGTTATTTGTGAAGAAATATCTCTCAAGATATTACGACAGTAGGAATGAGAATTACATCTTTGAAGTTTATAGAATGAAGCATTTATTCCTGGCTCTAATACTTGCTAATTTTGTGAATTCTGATATCTGTAAAATGGGGATAACGATAATGCCTACTTCACAGGATTGTGAAATTTCTGTGAATTAATACAAGTAAAGGTTTTAGAGCAGCACCTGACAGGGCTTACATTTATGGAGTACTTATTACTGTAACTATTATTTTCCATTTATATCTATGTGTCTCCCCTCTAAAGGCTCTGGAGCTTCCCTCACAAACAGTGAATAAGTTGTCAATTTTGACTTTTCATCCTTGAATATAGTTGCTGATTTCTCTGTAATACTTTTTCTGTTAGCAGGACTTACATTTTTTTTTTAAATCACCCACCTCACATTGACTTAAAACAACAACAGCAACAACTAGGATTGACAATACAAGCGGCTAGATCCAGAGGTTCAAATAATGCCAGGGCATGGAGGACTTTCCTTCCATCAGGTAACTGTTCTCATCTGTTTCAGCTTCATGAGTAAATGGAGTTGTCTACTCTGTAGGCTGAACAGCTCCTTGCTTCTCTCTTTTTTATTCGAGTCTAGCAGAAACTTTTTTCTCTGTCCAAGGAATCAAGTCAAAGTCCCTGAATGTAGTCTGTATGTCTTTTTGGAACATGTGTTTATCCCTGAATCAGGTAATCTGACCACAGCAGAGATGCTCTGATTGGCCAGATTAGGGGCATCTGCCTGTTCCTGGGACTGGAGGAAGGTATGGGGTCAAACAACATTTAATATGGGGACAGACAGCTTGTTCCTCAAAGGAGATGAGGGTGTTGTTGGCAGAAGAAGACAGAATATATATTGGGAAGGCAAAAAATGACAGATGTCTACTATATTCCTCTTGCCCTTTTATGCTGCTATTGTCTTTTGAAATCTACATTTAAAAATGGACCATGTACAATAGTACTCCTTTAAGCTATATGGAAAAAGCGTTTTACACTGCAACTCGGACCATGTACATAAAGTGGTGGGGAAAACTGTGGTTTGGTATTTTTCTTATTGTACATCTGCCTCAAATGAGTTGCGAAACCATTGAGAAGCATTCCTCTGTACATTGAGGAGGCTGCGCTGTGTCTTTATGCTTTCAACTCTAATGTTCTGTGATGGTCGTGAAATCATGCCCATTATTGGCAATCACTGGTAACTTCGGGTTTTTTTTTTTTCCGTCTCAAAGTGGAGAATGGTGCATGTATCCCTTGCAGACTTTGGACTGTCATAAAATCTATAATCTGCCACTTTCAAAAAACAGAAAAAGAGCACCGATACAAGATACCCGCTTCTCTCTAGATTGCCTTAGAGTAATCCTCCAGATTCTGAACAGAAAAGGTTATGTTAGGAGAAAGGCACATTTTATCTTTTACTTCCTTCTTTCCCCTCCAGCACCTTTGCCTCCACAAGGAAGGAATAATAGAGAGGAGGTAATATGTGACTGGGACAGAGGTGACCCCCTGGTTCCCTTGGACGTTATATACTGGAAATAGAGCTTCTTACCCTGCTTTCCTGAATGACTGAAATGTAGGGCAGGTGAGACCCAAATTGGGGCTTAGCTGGGGAAGGTTCTTGGCTTTGCTCAGGAAAGAATTGGAAAGCAAGCCAGTGGTAGAAGAAAACAGCTTTATTGAGACAGCTCCATGACTGCGCCTGCAGAGCAGGGCTACCCCCAGGCGGCGTGTGGAGAGTAGCAGCTCAGTGACAGTTCTGCAGTCATGTTTATACCCACTTTTGATTATATGCAAATTAAAGGGTGGATTATGTAGAAAAAGTATATTTCTGGGTCGTTAGGCCATTGCCATGGAAAGGGGCAATGACTTCTGGGTGCTGCCATAGATAAACTGTCATGGCACTAGTGGGCATGTCTTACAGAGAGGTGCTTTTGCTTCTTGCCTGTTTTTGTTAGTCTTCAACCTGGTCTGAGCCTAAGCTCTATGTCGAGTCTGCTTCCTACTTCAACTGTAGGCAGCAGGCCCTCCCTCACCTCCCCTGCATCCTCTGTCAACTGATTTGGAATTACCAAGAACTGTCATGTGAGCAAGAAACAGTCTTCTGTGTGTTTAGCCACTGTCCTTTTGGTTTCATTTCCTACTGCAGCCCAACATAGCCTAATGCAATGTATTACAGATTTTGGAAGGGGATAATACTGGTTAGAAATCACAAACTACTGCACAAGTTTGGCCACACTATGTTTATTTTATTTTGATTGAATTGGTTGCCAATTGATTTTATTTAATATCCAGATTTCCAACTTCTCTTAAAAAATTAGAACTTGGCAATTCTTTGGCAAAATTAGAAGAACTGGCAATATTGCGATTTTACTCATCATAGAGGCAATTTACTGGAGCTTGGTAGCAGTTCTGTGCATGGGGCCCGTGTTCTCAAGTTGTCCACAGTTCCCATCATTGCCTGTAACACTCCTGCATGTTTCTGGCTTCACTCACTTATTTTTCTGACTTCTGTAGGTGTTTTAGTTTACACCCCTTATCTAAAGGGCAAACCATCAACTGCTCAGAGGCAGCCGCTGAAACAGCAGCCACCATGAGTACAAAAGTTCAGGAACTTACCTAGCTCAGGAATAAATTTGACTGCTCAGGAATAAATTTGACTGCAGTATTTTAAAAATTGTGTATGTAAAATACAGTGCTAAGAAAAGTTTTAGTGCTTAGAAGAAATGACATTTAAAAATTTGGCATGAGTCCTTTTCCAGAACTTACTATGTCAGAAAATGGGATGTGCATGTGATTGTTTAAAAGTTTAACAAGCTAAATCTGAGTTTGCTTCACACTGCAGGCAGGGCAGAAGTCTGGGTGTGCGGTGGGTCTTTACTGAGAGGGAATTTCCATCGGTGTGATTATTCAGTAAGGACAAGTGCCAAGCAGCATCCACTAACTTCTGTGTTTTCCTGTGTGAAGGAAAATAACACTCTTTCCTGCTGATCTTGGCATACTGAGCTTCTGTTCTTCTTAATTTAAATTCCCTTACATGTTTGGAGAAAACACTGGAAAACACCCAATCATTTGCCATCAAGGACATGAAGATGATAGAGAAGACTAGAAGGAGAATGATCCCTTGGGTGCACCACCTTCCTACCCAATTACCTGCAAGAAGCATTGACTTTTTCTCAAGCTGGGGATCATCTAAATAGTAGTGGTCATGAAGTGTTATTCAGAAGAGGCAGACAGAAGAAAATAGCCCAGTGTGTGTTCTATCATGTTTTAGATAGAACGTCCTGGTCAGAAAGCTTTTGTAATGCCAGAGAGCACTCACAGTTCCACCTGCCCCCAGCCTCTCTCTCACCTGTCTTCTTGTGTGGACCACTCATTGGCACAACTCTTGAATCCTGGTCTTTCTGGTTTGGCTGTGGGGCTGTTCCCTTGTGCTGTACCGCCAAGTCTCCTGGCAAACCTGTGCTGTTGGCATTCCCACTGCAGGTTGTGCTTGTGTGTGCTTCTCACTTATTACATCTCTTAAATTCAATTAGTGCCCTCATGCTGTGGGAGGCCAGGGTGCTCTCAGAGCAGGGGAAAAACAACAACAAAAACCAGAGCTTTTCTGTGGCCCTGTCTAGGTGTTTTCATGAAGCCCTTACCTCGTCACAATTTAAATTCAGTCCACATCAAGGATCACAAATCAGCGGTTGTTGGAATGTATTATGAAGAAATAAACATTTATCAAATTGTTTTTCAAGGAGGTGAATAATTTAGCAAAAGAAAAAAATTACCACCACCATCACCGCAAAATTGTGCTGCTGACTGACAATTTATTTCATTCCCGTGAGAGGCGAGGAGCTGGCGTATTCCGAGTGCATATTGATCAGCTGGATGTGGAGAAATGGAATTTTTACATTCTTGGGTTACTAACTTGTTGCCAATTAAGAACCAAAAGACATTTAAATGCCCCGATAGTATTAGTAAAGACCCGAGGGTTTGCTGCTGACTAAGGTTGCCGGTTTGTTATTGTCAAGTTATTGCTTAATTATGAGTTATGGCAGGAGTACTGGAGAGAAGCCTTACTTCTTGGTCTATCCGTGTAAAGTTGTATTTCTTCTTAGAGAATATTTTTCTGAACATCTATTGATTTCATCTTTTTTAATATGTATTAAGCACTTACATTGTGTTAGGCACTATACCATCTCTTTTTATATAACTCATCTAATTTATTTCCAACAACCCTGTGTGATAGGTCCTGTTATTTTAATTTTACCCATGGGGATATGAATGCTGAGAGAGGTATATTCACTTTCCCCAAGGTCACACAGCTTGTGACTTTCAAAGCAAAATTTGTGTCCAGCTCAGTCTAATTCTAAAGGCTTTGCTCATAAACACAACTGTATCCCATATTATTTCAGACACAAGCCCCCTATGACTGACTTCAAGTCATCCTCCATGGATATTCATGATTTTGGGAGTCAATGATGCCATCTTCCTTTTCAACAAATGGAGTAATAAATAGGAGTTTTTCTAAGCTTAAAATCAACAGCCCCTGGAAACTCACATAGGGAGCCCTTTACCTGTGAACAGAACCAGGCCCGCTTGATTGGCATTTCCTCCAGCTCACTGGTAACACATTAAGCACCTACTGTGTGTTCCTGGGTGAGGAGGAAGACAAAACAGAGCAGTGAGAGAGTATTTGTAGGCACTGGATTGGACTCGATTGTGTGGCACTGGATTGGATTGGAGGGCAATGAGAGATGATGGGCAACAGAATCCATTACACAGTGTTGAAATTGGAATGCAGAATTGGTCCTGCATTAGTCTGCTTTTACCTTGCCATAAAGACATACCTAAGACTGGGTAATTTATAAAGAAAAAAGATTTAATTAACCCATAGCTCTGCACCCTGTACAGGAAGCATGATGCTGGCATCTGCTTGGCTTCTGGGGAGGCCTCAGGAAACTTAACAATCATGGTGGAAAATGAAGGGGGAGCAGGCATGACACTTGGCCAGAGCAGGAGCAAGAGAGAGAGGTGCCACACGTAAACAGCCAGATCTCACATGAAGTCACTCACTATTGCAAGGACAGCACCAAGGGGATGGTGCTAAACCATTCATGAGAAATGCACTCCCATGATCCAGTCACCTTCCACCAGGCTGCAATTCCTATACTGGGGAGTACAATTCAACATGAGATTTGAGGGGCAGGGTGGGGGAAACACATGTGAACTATATCAGGTTTTTTAAATTAGATATCTAACTTTTGGTAAGTATGTCATGTTTCAGCCTAAGTTCCTTGAACTAATAAATGAGGCTAATGGTACTTCATGTGTAGGATATTTGTCTCTCTGCCCTCAGTTAGCTGAGAAGCTAACCCTTCCTCAGCTCTGAATCACAGTGGGGTCTGACACCTGCAAGCTCCCTTCTTAATTGGCTTATCCTGGGTTTGGCCCACAGAAGGCACTGGTGGGAGAGTAAAAGGTGAAGAAAGCGAAAAGTGAGAGTATTTCTCCCTCTGTGGGCTCTGTGCAGCCCCTCTGGCAGCAGCTGCCTTTCCTCCACTGTTCCAGCTCCCACAGGACAAGGTGACTACAGCTGCAGCTTCCCTCACAGATGGGTATGGTGACATGCCTTCTCCCTGGTCTCTCCAGCCCTGAGCTAAGAGCTTATATTCTGGGTAGCCTTGCCATTCCCGTTAGGCTTCTCAGCTCTCCCATACCCAGTGTATTGGATTTCATACATTCGGTTTCTTCTGTTTGAAATATCTAGAGTGGTTTCTGTTTTTCTAATGAGTATGACTGATAAATGATACCTTCAGGTGTGCTAGGATTAAGTGGAGAAATGCATTTACAGCGCCTAGCATAGAAGAGGTGCCCAGTAAACCTAAAAATGCTTTAGGATACAGGAATAGTGAGGAAGATAAAAATCTAAAGAATAATGATAAAGTAGATTGTAACTGAGGTAGTAGAAAGTGCTTCAGGTGTCTGAAACCTCGTGTTTAATTTCTGGCTCTCAGTTTAGCCATCTATGAGAAATTAAGTGAATACCTTAGGTGCAAATGGACTCAGTTTACTTACCTGTTAAGACCTTTGGAAAATAAAGTCTTCCTCAGCTACAAAGAGATACATATTAATTTGGTTTAGAATAAATGGTGGTACTCAGGGAGAACTTCATTAAGAGGAAAAATTTGGCTGAGAAATGATTTAACCTAGAGGCTATAAATGTCACAGCCAGACTGGACAGCTGGTCAGGGTATGAACATTCTAGATAAGGGCACTGGAAAAGATTATGTCAGAAAGCCAGGCAGCTCTCTACAAGGCCCAGGGAAAACCAAGTCTGTTGCAGATATTTAGGGGTCTTCAATCAGGAGAAAAGCAATACGATTTGATGACATTCCCAAATTCCTCCCGCTCTTTATTTTATCCTTCTCCTGCCACAAACCCTAATCTTAGAAATCCTGCTGAGAAATAACAAGACTCCTAGCAAGTTCTGATATTCTATTTCTTAGTGAGAAATATTGCCCTGTACTTCTGCCTCTTAATCGGATAATTTGGGATCCAAACGATTTCTCAAGAGAGATCATCCTTCATATCCTAAAACAAATAGGGGTGTCAGTGGGGTATCTGCTACTCAGAGTTTGATAGTTTTTGACACCTGAATGTAACCTATGATACAGCCTCTGCAGAAACTCCAGAAGCTTTCCTTTCCTAGGTAAGTAAAGAACTGTAAGCAGATAAGTCAGGATTCCTGAGACAAGGACCTTGCTACAGTGTTGTGATTTATTTTAATGTCCTGAGATACATTTGAATAAAGCCCTCCAAACAGCTCAATAGTTGGAGATTGGTCTAGGACAATTTGGAAAACTCTCCCTTTAGAATTTTCGATGCCTTAAACATTTTGGCATTTTCAGTGGCTAGAGGCTAAGAAAATATTTATTGGGCGCAGAACATCTTTTCATCTGGGAGTGAAACCTGTCCGTTTTTTGTAGTTAGTGTTTTCTCCTGCGGGCTTTCTCACATGATGTTAATGAGGAAGTTAAGTAGTTAAGTTGGAGTGAGTGGGACGGAAGGAACGGGAATATACATTTACAAAGGACTGTTGCACTTTTCTATCGGAGTTTCTACTGCCAGATAACTTGGCAGGCACCAGAAACAGCTATTGCAGGACTAGAAAGTTACATGAATACCAGAGGGAAAAAACTGATTTGCTCACTAGGAGGCTCTATTAAGTGAACATCTGTTAACTGTAAAAATCCCATGCACCAAATGGGAAAATATAATGAAATTCAGAGCTTTCGAGCAAATTAAAATCATAAAATACCAGTGGGCAGGAATCGCTGTGTGTTTCACCATTCTGAAATTTACACGGAAACTTGGAGCCAGGCAAAACAAAGCAGAAACACTTAAGCTTATTTACTCTAGGTGTGGAATAGAGCTATCTTCTGCTTTGGAAGAAAGCTAGGAGTTGGGGGAAAATGGGCTCAGTTAGGAAGGTCACGTGTAAAGCTCCCCAGCTGATAAATATTGATAGAATGAAAGATCGTGGCTCTGCAGTAGGAGGGCTCTAGTCAGAACAAGAAATGTCTGGAACGTGGCTCTATGCTTTGAAGAGTTGGGGACTGTTAAAGATTTGTGCTGTCCAGATGCTACTGGATTCCTAAAGGAGAGAAGGAAGAATCAGGGAATGTGTGGTTTTTCCATATGGTGTGTGCCTAAGAATGCCTTAGCAATGTGGTGTGTGGAGGGAATTGTGTTTAAAATACTCATCCCATTTGGCGCATTGAATACAAAGGACAATGCCAGATTGGGATTTATGCATGCTCACAGTTGTGGAAATTCCATTAGCTGTTTCCTTGGTTGTTTTGAATTGTAACCATCCTAGACTGGGCAACAAGAGGAAAACACAGGTTAACTAGGAAGAACAGATCTATGTCGAAGATAAGGTGAGGTCAGTTTAATTTCAATACTACATAAATCCCTGTGGCTCTGTGGGCATTTGTTATATTAATGGCTTTGAACATTTTAGCAGTGGCATTAGAGTTATTTAATCTTGTGATTATCTGCACTGATTTCCTATGGGAGCAAAGGAGGGGTGGAGAGTTAACAAGGGAATGTGAAGCATAACGAAGGGGTCAAAGGTACCTAGCACACGAGAAAAATTTTGATTATTGTCAGGTGCATATAAATGGAAGGGGCTTCTGAAAAGATGTGCTCTGCCCCATGTTTTGCTGAGCTTTAATTGGAGACCTAGCTTCCCTAATTGTGTGGTGAGGTCTAGCTACTGTAGTTAAGAGGGAAGCTGTATATCAGGGGGCAGAGGGTAAAGCTTTTAAATAAGGCTTCTTTCCCAAATGCCTAAGCAAGAAATTGGAACAGAAATATACTGTAGAGCTAAAAAGTCTTAAAGTGCCCCTTAAATCTTTACTACAATTACCATAATGTAGAATAATAGAGCCGATACTATTTTTAAAAGCTTTTGAAGGTTGCAAGTAGCAGCCATAAATTGCGGGTTGCAGAAAATCTGTAACTGTAGTTTTTCAGAGGCTTTTTATTTTAATGAAAGAGAAAAGGTTTTAATAAAACCAGAGAGAACTAATAGGGGACATTATGAGGTAATGGGAATGTCTCCTTAGCTCTAGAAGTGCAGAGGAGTCTAAATGATTGGTCAGTGTGTGCTTATTAAAAAAAGAATCAGACTCTCCTTCCTGGCCACATTTGGGGACATTCAGGTAAGTTTGATTTATTAAGTCAACAGCATGAAGGTAGCCAAGCATGACAGCGACAGCGAAAAGTAATCTGACACTGGCCAAGATGTAAATCTTTTGGAGAAAATGAAATAGATATTCTGTCTTCCTTTGTGAAAAACAACAACAAAAACAACAAAATGCCATTAGGATACCCTTGATGTAAAGAGAAACTCAGTACCAATGACCCGATTGCCTTGGTGAAAATTGTTCTCATGTCTATTGAGATTTGTTGTGGGTGGGGTTCTGAAAGAGAAACGTCCGGTCCGGAAGGGATGCTTACAGATGGCTTCCCTCCCCTACCTCTCTATCCTCCTCCCCTGCACATTCTTTCAAACAGAAGAAAAGCAAATCTGTTTTCAGCATCTACAGTTAGATACTAATCAAGGACACCATTCTCATTCCCATTTGAGATCAGCGATTAATCCATCATGTATCCACAAAAAGTCAATAATGATTTAATAGTTGACAGGAATGTTGTTATTAACAGCAAGTGGGTCTGGTAGGAAAGTTTAGCAGATGGAATCTCGAGTGTTTTCAACTACAAAACTCTTCTCAGCTCTACGGGCTATGATGATGACCAGGCCAATAATGCAGAGGCAGAACTGCATGTTGCGTGAGAAGGATTTTTTCTTTATGTCCCCCTTTCCTTCTTTTACTCCCTTCTTCCCCACATGTTGAGCAGAAAGCTCTTTGAAGGTGACGACCGTCATGGGGTCAGGGAGGAAACACATAAGGCAGTTACAGTGTAACGTGAAACAGCAGTGACAGTGGTGATGGGGCGCGATGGTGGGTGCACACACCCCCAAAGCACCAGGGAGGGTGGCCGAAGGCAGTAATTGGCCTGAAAATGTGACCTTCAAAAGGAGCTTTGATGGAAGAGTTGGATGGGGATGAAAGGGAGGTGGGAGAGAGGAGTGAGGAATGAACAACAATAGAAGACTAACACGTTGCCCGTGTGCTGGGGGCGACAACTGTTTGAGGTGGACAGGCGAACAGAGCTAGGGTCACAATGGTGATGGACATGGTGCTTGGTGCTCAGGATCTTTTAATAAACATTTACTGGAAAAAATTTATGAATATCTGACCAGTTGTTGGCTTTTCGTTAATAATCATTGTAATTATAAGCCTCTGATTCCATCTAGTCAGTTTCTGCCTTTTTCGTTTTTAGTGACAATGCCAAAGTATGTGTATGTCTACTTTTTTTTTACTCAGGTGATTCTTTGCCCATGTGTTTTTTACCAGCCATTTTCCAAGACAATATGCCAATGCTGTCTTCTCCACAGAGTTTTTCCTCTGTGATCTGTGGGATGTAAATATTCTTTACTCTTCCATGATGGACTTTTGTACCACTTATGCCTCCATTTCTCCTATTATGTTATTGCAGTTATTTATGAATCTCTCTTTTTTCTTACGTGATTCTGATCTTCTTGGGGGCAGTTAATATGATTTTTGTTTTGTTTTTCATTTCTTTTACTACCTAACACAAGATTGAAACTTAATATTTGTTTAAATAAATGAACAATGGATTATTTCTCATCAAAATGTCTTCTGGTGTAAAGAGAATCTTTGTTTTAATACTGTTTTCTCTAGTTTCTGTTAATTTTATACTATTTTTTTTGACAGCACTTTAGTAACTCCTCCGATAATCTTGTCATTAACACTGCTGCTGTGTGTCAGTGCTGAGATACAAAGGAGAATAAGATGTCTGTAAGATTTTACATTTAGACAAGACAAGAGTGAGAGGCACTTAAAAATGATAGTATAATGGCATAGATAAGCACTAGAAAAAGAGACATATACCATGTACTTTCAGAAAACAAGGAAGGAAAGGACCAAACGTGCCTCGGGAAGATATCATAGCAGATGTGTAGGTATTGTGACTCACTATTTTTAAATTGTCACTTTATTCATGAACTCCAAAGTAAAGGACAGACTTAATATTCTACTTTATAAGTTTGATTTTGGATACGTTTGTTTTTGTTCTGTATTTTAAATAATTTATAGTTTTTTATTGTCGTCATAAATCATGTGGAAAACTTAAAAAGAAAATTTTCATGAAGTTAAAATTACTCATTATTGCTTAGAAGGAATTCCAGCTAACATTTTTACATGCTTGCTTGTTTCTGCCTCTCCCTTCTCTCCCTCTCTCATTTATATGTATATAAAAATAGAACAATACATTTAAAAACTAATTGAGATTATGCTACATACATTTTTATATCCTTATTCCCCTTCCTCCCATTTAAATTCTATAGCACTAAAAAAACACATCTGTACGTACAGAGAATATACATTTCATTCCATAAGCTTACAAAAATAAAAACTATACTTTTTTAGTTTTATTTTCTTAATTTTTTTGTTCTGTAAATGTATCAATAAGAGTAGAGAGAAATGAACCCCTTATATGCGCTTTACCCAGCTATAGTAAAAAATAAACAAATGGCCACCCTGGTTCCATTTATACCTTTACATATTCTTCACCTCCTCCCCAAACACATTTGCAAATACCATAAATATTTCATTATGGATCTCTGATTCCCTAATATTATCAAATATCCACTTAGTGCAACTTTTAAAAAATTACAGTCTGTTAAAACTAGAATAGAAATAAAATCTACACATGGAATTTAACTGCTATATTTCTTAAGTTTCTTTTTAATCTTCTAACAATTTATTTGGTTAAGAAACAATGTAACCTACGTTGTTTGTTCTATAGTATTTCCCTTATTCTGAAGTTTGCTAATTGTGACCACTTGTTATTTAATATGCTCCTCTATACCCTGTATTTTTTTTTTTTTTTTTTTTTTGAGACCGAGTCTCACTCTCACCCAGACTGGAGTGCAGTGGCATTATCTCGGCTCACTGCAACCTCTGCCTCCTGGGTTCAAGCGATTCTTCTGACTCAGCCTCACAAGTAGCTGGGATTACAGGCATCCACCACCATGCCTGGCTAATTTTTGTATTTTTAGTAGAGATGGGGTTTTGCCATGCTGGCCAGGCTGATCTCAAACTCCTGACCTCAGGTGATCCAGCTTCCTCGGCCTCCCAAATTGCTGGGATTACAGGCATGAGCCACTCACTGTGCACAGCTTACCCTGTATTTCTTATAAACTCATTTTTTTGCATCTAGAGGTTTGATCTGATTCACGTTATTTTATTTTATTATTTTTGGTCAAAATATGTATTAGGTTATTTTGTGTTCTTTCATTAGGAGACAAATGATGTAAATCGTCTGTTTTGTGATGTTAACAGACTAGATGTTCATTGACTAGATCTATTATTTAGGGCAAATTATGGGTTTACTAAATGATATTTTTTATTTATATATATATATTTATTATACTTTAAGTTCTAGGGTACATGTGCACAATGTGCAGGTTTGTTTCATATGTATGCATGTGCCTTGTTGGTGTGCTGCACCCATTAACTCGTCATTTACATTAGGTGTGTCTCCTAATGCTATCCCTCCCCCTGCCCCTACCCCACAACAGGCCCCAGTGTGTGATGTTCCTCTTCCTGTGTCCATGTGTTCTCATTGTTCAATTCCCACCTATGGGTGAGAACATACGGTGTTTGGTTTTGTGTCCTTGTGATAGTTTGCTGAGAATGATGGTTTCTGGCTTCATCCATGTCCCTACAAAGGACATGAACTCATCATTTTTTATGGCTGCATAGTATTCCATGGTGTATATGTGCCACATTTTCTTAATCCAGTCTATCATTGTTGGACATTTGGGTTGGTTCCAAGTCTTTGCTATTGTCAGTAGTGTCACAGTAAACATATGTGTGCATGTGTCTTTATAGCAGCATGATTTATATTCCTTTAGGTATGTACCCAGTAATGGGATGGCTGGGTCAAATGGTATCTCTAGTTCTAGATCCCTGAGGAATCGCCACACTGTCTTCCACAATGGTTGAACTAGTTTACAGTCCCACCAACAGTGTAAAAGTGTTCCTATTTCTCCACATCCTCTCCAGCACCTGTTGTTTCCTGACTTTTTAATGATGGCCATTCTAACTGGTGTGGGATGGTATCTCATTGTGCTTTTGATTTGCATTTCTCTGATGGCCAGTGATGATGAGCATTTTTTCATGTGTCTGTTGGCTGCATAAATGTCTTCTTTTGAGAAGTGTCTGTTGATATCCTTTTCCCACTTTTTGATGGGGTTGTTTGTTTTTTTCTTGTAAATTTGTTTGAGTTCATTATAGATTCTGGATATTAGCCCTTTGTCAGATGAGTAGATTGCAAAAATTTTCTCCCATTCTGTAAGTTGCCTGTTCACTTCGATGGTAGTTTCTTTTGCTGTGCAGAGCTCTTTAGTTTAATTAGATCCCATTTTTCAATTTTGGCTTTTGTTGCCATTGCTTTTAGTGTTTTAGGCATGAAGACCTTGCCCATGCCTATGTCCTGAATGGTATTGCCTAGGTTTTCTTCTAGGGTTTTTATGGTTTTAGGTCTAACATTAATCTAACAATTAAACCATCTTGAATTAATTTTTGTATAAGGTGTAAGGAAGGGATCCAGTTTCAGCTTTCTACATATGGCTAGCCAGTTTTCCCAGCACCATTTGTTAAATAGGGAATCCTTTCCCCATTTCTTGTTTTTGTCAGGTTTGTCAAAGATCAGATAGTTGCAGATGTGTGGAATTATTTCTGAGGGCTCTCTTCTGTTCCATTGGTCTCTATCTCTGTTTTGGTACCAGTACCATGCTGTTTTGGTTACTGTAGCCTTGTAGTATAGTTTGAAGTCAGGTAGCGTGATGCCTCCAGCTTTGTTCTTTTGGCTTAGGATTGTCTTGGCAATGCAGGCTCTTTTTTGGTTCCATATGAACTTTAAAGTAGTTTTTTCCAATTCTGTGAAGAAAGTCATTGGTAGCTTGATGGGGATGGCATTGAATCTATAAATTACCTTGGGCAGTATGGCCATTTTCACGATATTGATTCTTCCAACCCATGAGCATGGAGTGTTCTTCCATTTGTTTGTGTCCTCTTTTATTTCGTTGAGCAGTGGTTTGTAGTTCTCCTTGAAGAGGTCCTTCACATCCCTTGTGAGTTGGATTCCTAGGTATTTTATTCTCTTTGAAGCAATTGTGGATGGAAGTTCACTCATGATATGGCTCTCTGTTTGTCTGTTACTGGTGTATAAGAATGCTTGTGATTTTTGCCCATTGATTTTGTATCCTGAGACTTTGCAGAAGTTGCTTATCAGCCTAAGGGGATTTGGGGCTGAGACGACGGGGTTTTCTACATATAGAATCATGTCATCTGCAAACAGGGACAACCTGACTTCCTCTTTTCCTAATTGAATACCCTTTATTTCTTTATCCTGCTTGATTGCCCTGGCCAGAACTTCCAACACTATGTTGAATAGGAGTGGTGAGAGAGGGCATCCCTGTCTTGTGCCAGTTTTCAAAGGGAATGCTTCCAGTTTTTGCCCATTCAGTATGATATTGGCTGTGGGTTTGTCATAGATAGCTCTTATTATTTTGAGATACATCCCATCAATACCTAATTTATTGAGAGTTTTTAGCATGAAGGGTTGTTGAATTTTGTCAGAGGCCTTTTCTGCATCTATTGAGATAATCTTGTGGTTTTTGTCTCTGATTCTGTTTATATGCTGGATTACATTTATTGATTTGCGTTTGTTGAACCAGCCTTGCATCCCAGGGATGAAGCCCGCTTGATCATGGTGGATAAGCTTTTTGATGTGCTGCTGGATTCGGTTTGCCAGTATTTTACTGAGGATTTTTGCATCAATGTTCATTAAGGATATTGGTCTAAAATTCTCTTTTTTGGTTGTGTCTCTGCCAGGCTTTGGTATCAGGATGATGCTGGCCTCATAAAATGTGTTAGGGAACATTCCCTCTTTTTCTATTGATTGGAATAGTTTCAGAAGGAATGGTACCAGTTCCTCCTTGTACCTCTGGTAGAATTCGGCTGTGAATCCATCAGGTCCTGGACTCTTTTTGGTTGGTAAGCTATTGATTATTGCCACAATTTCAGAGTCTGTTATTGGTCTATTCAGAAATTCAACTTCTTCCTGGTTTAGTCTTGGGAGGGTGTATGTGTCGAGGAATTTATCCATTTCTTCTAGATTTTCTAGTTTATTTGCATAGAGGTGTTTGTAGTATTCTCTGATGGTAGATTATATTTCTGTGGGATCGGTGGTGATATCCCCTTTATCATTTTTTATTACGTCTATTTGAGTCTTCTCTCTTTTCTTCTTTATTAGTCTTGCTAGTGGTCTATCAATTTTGTTAATCTTTTCAAAAAACCAGCTCCTGGATTCATTAATTTTTTGAAGGGTTTTTTGTGTCTCTATTTCCTTCAGTTCTGCTCTGATTTTAGTTATTTCTTGCCTTCTGCTAGCTTTTGAATGTGTTTGCTCTTGCTTTTCTAGTTCTTTTAATTGTGATGTTAGGGTGTCAATTTTGGATCTTTCCTGCTTTCTCTTATGGGCATTTAGTGCTATAAATTTCCCTCTACACACTGCTTTGAATGTGTCCCAGAGATTCTGGTATGTTGTGTCTTTGTTCTCATTGGTTTCAAAGAACATCTTTATTTCTGCCTTCATTCCATTATGTACCCAGTAATCATTCAGGAGCAGGTTGTTCAGTTTCCATGTAGTTGAGCAGTTTTGAGTGAGTTTCTTAATCCTGAGTTCTAGTTTGATTGCACTGTGGTCTGAGAGACAGTTTGTTATAATTTCTGTTCTTTTACATTTGCTGAGGAGTGCTTTACTTCCAACTATGTGGTCAATTTTGGAATAGGTGTGGTGTGGTGCTGAGAAGAATGTATATTCTGTTGATTTGGGGTGGAGAGTCCTGTAGATGTCTATTAGGTCCACTTGGTGCAGAGCTGAGTTCAATTCCTGGGTATCCTTGTTTACTTTCTGTCTCATTGATCTGTCTAATGTTGACAGTGGGGTGTCAAAATCTCCCATGATTTTTGTGTGGGAGTCTAAGTCTCTTTGTAGGTTTCTAAGGACTTGCTTTATGAATCTGGGTGCTCCTGTATTGGGTGCATATGTATTTAGGATAGTTAGCTCATTTTGTTGAATTGATCCCTTTGCCATTACATAATGGCCTTCTTTGTCTCTTTTGATCTTTGTTGGTTTAAAGTCTGTTTTATCCGAGACTAGGATTGCAACCCCTGCCGTTTTTGCTTTTCTGTTTGCTTGGTAGATCTTCCTCCATGCCGTTATCTTGAGCCTATGTGTGTCTCTGCACGTGAGATGGGTTTCCTGAATACAGCACACTGATGGGTCTTGACTCTTTATCCAATTTTTCCAGTCTGTGTCTTTTAATTGGAGCATATGGCCCATTTACATTCAAGATCAATACTGTTATGTGTGAATTTGATCCTGTTATTATGATGTTAGCTGGTTATTTTGCTCGTTAGTTGATACAGTTTCTTCCTGGCTTCAATGGTCTTTACAATTTGGCATGTTTTTGCAGTGGGTGGTACCGGTTGTTCCTTTGGCATGAGCTGAAGCAGCACAAGGCATCACCTCATCCGGGAAGCACAAGGGGTCAGGGAATTGCCTTTCATAGCCAAGCAAAGCTGTGATAGATGGCACCTGGAAAATTGGGTCACTCCTACCCTTATACTGCGCTTTTCCAATGGTCTTAGCAAATGGCACACCAGGAGATTATATCCCACACCTGGCTTGGAGGGTCCTACGTCCACGGAGCCTCGCTCATTGCTAGCCCAGCAGTCTGAGATTGAACTGCAACGCAGCAGTGAGGCTGGGGGAGGGGTGCCCACCATTGACGAGGCTTGAGTAGGTCAACAAAGCGGCTGGGAATCTCAAACTGGGTGGAGCCTACAGCAGCTCAAGGAGGCCTGCCTGCCTCTATACACTCCACCTCTGGGGGCAGGGCATAGCCAAACAAAAGGTAGTGGAAACCTCTGCAGACTTAAATGTCCCTGTCTGACAGCTTTGAAGAGAGTAGTGGTTCTCCCAGCATGGAGTTTGAGATCTGAGAACAGACAGACTGCCTCCTCAAGTGGGTCCCTGATCCCCGAGTAGCCTATCTGGGAGGCACCCCCCAGTAGGGGCAGACTGACACCTCACACGGCCGGGTACCCCTCTGAGACAAAACCTCCAGAGGAATGATCAGGCAGCAACATTTTCTGTTCAGCAATATTTGCTGTTCTGCATCCCCCGCGGCTGATACCCAGGCAAACAGCATCTGGAGTGGACCTCCAGCAAACTCCAACAGACCTGCAGCTGAGGGTCCTGACTGTTAAAAGGAAATCTAACAAACAGAAAGGACATCCACACCAAAACCCCATCTATATGTCACCATCATCAAAGACCAAAGGTAGGTAAAACCACAAAGATGGAGAAAAAACAGAGCAGAAAAACTGAAAATTCTAAAAGTCAGAGCATCTCTCCCCCTCCAAAGAATGCAGCTCCTCACCAGCAACGGAACAAAGGTGGACGGAGAATGACTTTGACGAGTTGAGAGAAGAAGGCCTCAGATGATCAAACTTCTCCACGCTAAAAGAGAAAGTTTGAACCCATTGCAAAGAAGTTAAAAACCTTGAAAAAAAGATTAGACAAATGGCTATCTAGAATAACCAATGCAGAGAAGTCCTTAAAGGACCTGATGGAGCTGAAAACCATGGCATGAGAACTACTTGACTCATGCACAAGCCTCAGTAGCCGATTTGATCAACTGGAAGAAGGGGTATCAGTGATTGAAGATCAAATGAGTGAAATGAAGCAAGAAGAGAAGTTTAGAGAAAAAAAGAATAAAAAGAAATGAATGCCTCCAAGAAATATGGGACTATGTGAAAAGACCAAATCTACGTCTGATTGGTGTACCTGAAAGCGATGGAGAGAATGGAACCAAGTTGAAAAACACTCTGCAGGATATTATCCAGGAGAACTTCCCCAACCTAGCAAGGCAGGCCAACATTGAAATTCAGGAAATACAGAGAACACCACAAAGATACTCCTCGAGAACAGCAGCTCCAAGACACATAATTGTCAGATTCACCAAAGTTGAAATGAAGAAAAAAATATTAAGGGCAGCCAGAGAGAAAGGTCTGGTTACCCACAAGGGGAAGCCCATCAGACTAACAGCTCATCTCTCGGCAGAAACTCTATAAGCCAGAAGAGAGCGGGGGCCAATATTCAACATTCTTAAAGAAAAGAATTTTCAACCCAGAATTTCATATCCAGCCAAACTAAGCTTCATAAGTGAAGGAGAAATAAAATACTTTAAAGACAAGCAAATGCTGAGAGATTTTGTCACCTCCAGGCCTGCCCTAAAAGAGCTCCTGAAGGAAGCACTAAACATGGAAAGGATATATTTTATTTTTCTTAAATATGTCATTCCATTGTCTTTCACATGGCATAGTTTCTGATGAGAAGTCTTTGAAAATGCATACGTTTTTCCCTTCTATATATGTAACTTGGATTATTTTTCTCTGGCTGCTTTAAATATTTTCTCTTTATCACTGTTTTTCAGCAGTTTGATTATCATATGCACTGTTATAGTTTTATTTGTGTTTTCCTTGAGGTTTCTGGACCTTTTGCGGTCTGTGGGTTCCGAGTTTTCATCAAATTTGGCCCAAGTTTGACCATTGTTTCTTCAAATACTTTTTCTGTCCCTGACACCATTCTTCTGCTTAATAGTTTCCTATAGTCTATTGTGACTGTTTATGTTATTACTTTTTCCTCTGTGCTTTATTTTGATGTATTTTTTGCTATATATTCAAGTTCACTTTGTTTTGCAAAGTGAATCTGCTGTTAAGTCTTTCCAATGAATTTTTCACTTTAGGTATTTTATTTTTCATGTTAGAACTTCCATTTGACCTTATATCATCTGTGTCTCTTCTCATTATGTTTATGGCTTCCTTTAACTATTTGAACATAGTTATACTAGCTGACAAATATGTGTCTACTAGCTCCATTATCTGTGTCACTGCTGAAAGTTTTTTTTTTTTTCTTGACTGATTTTTCTCCTAGTTTTGGGTAACATCATTGTTGGGGCAGAATGAGCTGCTTATTTTATTTTATTTTTGATAGCGATATAAGCTCCATGAGATAGGGCCTTATCTGTCTTATTCCCTGCTAAATCCCCAGCTCTTGGAATAGGGATTAACTAAGTTTATCTGCCATGTCAGTGGCAGAGCTGGAGCTGAAAACCCAGCTAGGGTTCTGTGGATGGTTAAAACCTGAGATGTGCATATATTAACCAAGGACTCACTCTGGTCTGAGAAAATATCTCTTACTTATTTGCCTTTAATTTTTTCCTCTCTGTCCCTTCCCATACCCACCATTATGTCTTCTATGACCTATCATTTATAGAAAAAACTCTAGATGTGCCTCTTTTGTTTTTTGTGCTAGAAAATAAGTTGAAGAAGCAAACAACAGTTTGGCCACTAGCTTGTTACTTGGGGAGGGTGAGGAAATACGGAAAGAACAAATCAAATGAACGTTTGTAGAAATTATTGTGATTTATACACACATACATATGTCTGGTTAGTTCTATAATACAGAGTCCTAGAAGTGGGATTATAGGATCTTGCCAAAGTGCTATCTAGTATATAGAGAATATTTGGGTTGAACATTAGCCAGATTTTCCAGATAAGAAGTAAAATGGAGAGTTCTACAACACAGTGATGGTTTATTTTGGTTCCCTCCTTAAGTCTATAGTCATTCAACAGCAAGTGCTCTGTCAGCATCTAAAAACCCTAGGTGTTGCTCCATTATCTAATCCAAAGTTGCACTTGTTTATTGAGTTCCAATAGCATCCAGTCTTCACCAACCCTCTGATCAGACCATGGTTGGAGGAGTAGTTCAAAAGACATGACATGAAGAGTAGAAAAAAGGAATCTGTTGTACATTTATTAGACTCATCCATTTCATCCCTCTTAATAATTTCTTGTTTCTATTCCAAAGCAATATCTTGATATGAGTGCATTAGATTTAGGTGCAGAAGCATTTTGTCATTTACAGAAACGATACATCATAGGCAGGAGAAAAACAAAACCCAAGACAGAAACAATGAAAAGATGTTAGCTCTGTGTTTTTTTCCATGACACTAAAATTATATTTATTATGGGTTTCAGTGTACAATAGCATTTGATCACTGGTCAAGCATATGCTTTCTTTTACATCTTTCCCAATTTTAATAATTAATATTTAATTACAAAAGTTTACTATGACGTTACTTATTGAAAGTTTCACTGAAGTGGTGAACTTTTTAAATTATAATTGATTAATATGTATTAAGGATATTGCTATGGACTAAATGTGTCCGCCCAGAATTTATATGCTGAAACTCTGACCCCTATTGTAATAGTATTAGGGGATAAGGCCTTTTGGAAGTAATTAAGTTTGTATGAGGTAATGTATTAGTGAATTTTCATACTTCTGATAAAGACTTACCTGGGACTGAGAAAAAGAGGTTTAATTGGACTTACAGTTCCACATGGCTGGGGAGGCCTCAGAACCATGGCAGGAGTTGAAAGGCACTTCTTACATGGTGGCGGCAAGAGAAAATGAGGAAGAAGCAATAGTGGAAACCCCTGATAAACCCATCAAATCTCATGAGACTTACTCACTATAAAAAGAACAGTATGGGAGAAACTGCCCCCATGATTCAAATTATCTCCCATTGGATCCCTCCCACAACATGCGGGAATTATGGGAGTACAATTCAAGATGAGATTTGGGTGGGGACATAGAGCCAAACGATATCATCCCACCCCAGCCCCTCCAAATCTCATGTCCTCACATCTCAAAATGAATCATGCATTCCCAACAGTCCCCCAAAGTCTTAAGTCATTTCAGCATTAACCCAAAAGTCCACAGTCCAAAGTCTTATCTGAAACAAGGCAAGTCCCTTCTGCCTATGAGCCTGTAGAATCAAAAGCAAGCTAGTTACTTCCTAGACACAATGAGGGTACAGGTATTGGGTAAATACACCCATTCCAAATGGGAGAAATTGGCCAAAGCAAAGGGGTTACAGTGCCCATGAAAGTCCAAAATCCAGTGGGACAGTCAAATTTTAAAGCTCCAAAATGTTCTCCTTTGACTCCATGTCTCACATCTAGGTCATGCTAATGGAAGAGGTAGGTTCCCATAGTCTTGGGCAGTTCCACCCCTGTGGCTTTGCAGGGTATAGCCCCCTTACTGTCTACTTTCATAGGCTGGCATTGAGTGTCTGCGGCTCTTCCAGGTATGCAGTGCAAGCTGTCGGTGGGTCTACTATTCTGGGGTCTGGAGGACTGTGGTCCTCATCTCACAGCTCCACTAGGCAGTGCTCCAATAGGGTCTCTGTGTGGGGGCTCCAATGCCACATTTCCTTTCTGCACAACCCTAGCAGAGGTCCTCCATAAGGGCCCTGCCCCTGCAGCAAACTTTTGCCTGGGCATCCATGCGTTTCCATACGTATCTGAAATCTAGGGGGAGGTTCCCAAACCTCAATTCTTGACTTTTGTGCACCCGTAGGCTCAACACCACAGGGAAGCTGGCAAGGACTGGGGCTTCCACCCTCTGAAGCCATAGCCCAAGCTGTACATTGGCCTCTTTCAGCCATGGCTGGAGCAGCCTGGACAGAGGGCACCAAGTCCTTAGGCCTCATATAGCATGGGGACACTGGGCCCGGCCCAGAAAACCACTTTTTCCTTCTGGGCCTCTGGGCCTGTGATGGCAGGGGCTGCCATGAAGGTCTCTGAGAAGCCCTGGAGACATTTTCCCCATGGTCTTGGGGATTAACATTAGGCTCCTTGCTACTTATGTAAATTTCTGTAGCTGGCTTGAATTTCTTCTTAAAAAATGGGTTTTCCTTTTCCACTGCATCGTCAGACTGCAAATTTTCTGAACTTTTATGTTCTGTATCCCTTTTAAAATGAAAAGCTTTTAACAGCACCCAAGTCACATTTTGAATGCTTTACTGCTTAGAAATTTCTTCTCCAGACGCCTTAAATCATCTCTCTCGAGTTCAAAGTTCCACAAATCTCTAGGGCAGGGGTAAAATGCCACCAGCCTCTTTGCCAAAACATAAGAAGAGTCACCTTTGCTCCAGTTCCCAACAAGTTCCTCATCTCCATCTGAGACCATCTCAGCCTGGACCTTATTGTCCATATCACTATCAGCATTTTTGTCAAAGTCATTCAACAAATCTCTAGGAAGTTCCAAACCTTCCCACATTTTCCTGTCTTCTTCTGATCCCTCCAAACTGTTCCAACCTTTGCCTGTTACCCAGTTGCAATGTCACTTCCACATTTTCAGGTATCTGTTCAGCAATGCCCCACTCTACTGGTACCAAATTACTATATTAGTCCATTTTCACACTGCTGATAAAGACATACCTAAGACTGGGAAGAAAAAGAAGTTTAATTGGACTTATAGTTCCACATGGCTGGGGAGGCCTCAGAACCATGGCAGGAGGTGAAAGGCACTTCTTACATGGTGGCAGCAAGAGAAAATGAGGAAGAAGCAAAAGTGGAAACCCCTGATAAACCCATCAGATCTCATGAGACTTATTCACTATCACAAGAACAGTATAGAGGAAACTGCCCCTATGATTCAAATTATCTCCCTCCAGGTCCCTCCCACAATACATGGGAATTATGGGAGTACAATTCAAGATGACATTTGGGTGGGAACGTAGAGCCAAACCATATCAGGTAATGAGAGTGCTGCCTTCATGATGGGATTAGTGTCTTTAGAAAAAGACAGACTAGAGCTTCCTCTCTCTCTGCTTTGGAAGATAGAATGAGATGATGGCATCTGCATAACAGGAAGAACACCCTCATTCTAGACACCAGATCTGTCAGCACCTTGATCTTCGACTTCCCAGCCCCCAGAACTATGAGAAATAAACATTGGTTGTTCAAGTCACCTAGTCTGTACTCTTTTGTTAGAGTAGCCCAATCTAAGACATGTATAACATAGAGCTAGGTGGTTATACAATGTTATTTTTAGCATTCTGCGTACATCTGTTTCTTCTCCTTTCTTCCCTGATTATATAATTGTTAAATCCACTCCTTAATCTCCTAAGCTTTAAAACTCTAAGTCATATTCAGTTTTTCACTCTTCCCCCTAATTGCTATGCATTGTGTTTCTTCCATAATATCTATATTAATTTTCTATTGCTATGATAACAAATTACTATAAACCTGGTGGCTCAATACAGTGCAAATTTATTGTCCTGTAGTTCTGGAGGTCATAAGTCCAAAATGGGTTTCGCTGAAATAAAATCAAGGTGTTGCTGGGGCTACATTTCTTCTTGAAGCTCTGAAAGAATTCCTTTCCTTGCCTGTTTTCTCTCCTAGAAGTTACCTGCATTCCTTGGCTCACGGCCCCCATCTTCAAAGCCAGCAATGCGAGATTGAATCTTTCTCACCTTACGTCACTCTACCACAGACCCTTCTGCCTTCTTCTTCCACATTTAAGGAGTCCTGTCATTACACTGGGCCCATCAAGAAAATCCAGGATAATTTCTTTATTTTAATGTCATCTTATTAGCAACCTTAATTTCATCTGCAACACTCTCTCTTCACAGATTCCAGGATTTAGGACATGGATCCCTTTGGAGGACCATTATTCTGCTTACCACAATACCTATCATATGTATTTCTTCTTTTATTATAACTATGTGACTCTTTTATTTCAGGCCCACTTAGTAAGATCATCACAGTAACTTTTGACTTTCTTCTCTGCCTTTAGTTTCTTATCTCTCTGACATTCTAATCTCTGGTGGCTAACTCCATAAAGGCACTTATAGATTGTTAAATCTCTTCTCAGAAAGCTTCATTAGCAGCCTCTTCGCAAGGACAAAAATTTTAATCTCTTAATATCTTGTTTACATATGTAACTAACCTGCACGTTGTGCACATGTACCCTAAAACTTAAAGTATAATAAAAAAAGATTAAAATTTTTAAATTTATAATTCAATATTTTCCATGATAGTATCATGAAGTTATACTTGATTATATTATAAAAATCCTAGCTTAACATTTTGATTTAATAAATGGAATATTTTGGAGTTAAGTCCAAATTATTTGCTGTGTTATAATTTTAGAAGTTCCCTCAGAAAATACATATGAGAGAATATATTGTTACTGCAACAAATCATGACACTCAATTTTGAATGTTTTGCCAGTTATGTGAAAATTTTTTCTTTTTTGGCTGACATTTGACACCTAAGTTTCTGCCTTCCTTAACATTAAGAGGTTTTCTTGCAAATTAATTATTCAAGTGTTACATATTAATAAACACTTCAAACCATCTGAAACTCTTCATTTAGAAGAGTTCTATAGACTAGAAAAATTCATTTCTAAATTTAAGTGTGGTGACTTTTTTTTGAATACATCATATACTTAAGTCATTTTTAGTAACAATTTTTTTTTTAAAAATGAAAGAAGTTTTCCAAACACTGATATTCTAAATATTCTCTCCATATGAAAATATTTATATTTACCAGGAAGAGGCAGATAAGGCATATGTGAGAATAATCTATTGTTATCCTAGAAAATACTTGCAAATTTGAAATATATTTTCTATAGAAGTAAAACATATAACTCATCTTTAATTTGACAACTGTGTAACTCCTTTAAGTATGCTCCTTTCAGATAACCAACAAACATCTGGGTGATACGTAAGATGTTCTTAATGAGTCTTCATCTTATTATTTAAAGTATGTAAGAACGCTACTAATTAAAATTACCCATATCAATAACTTCTGAAGGTGGCTATGTAAGGGCTGAAAGTGAAAGCCAGGTTCAGAGAAATGGCCCTCTCTCTCAAGATTCCTTATATGTATCCGTTGGTGATTCATGTCCATCTGACATATATGTCAAATAAAAAGCCATTTCAATTTTTATATTTCAAAAACTTAGGTAATGAAATACTGTCATTTTCAGCAACATGAATGAAATTGGATATTACTAGGTTAAGAGAAATAATCCAGGCACAGGAGAACAAATATTGCATGTTCTCACTTATATACAGGAGCTGAAAGAATTGATCTCATGAAGTAGGGAGTAGAATGATAATTACCAGAGTTTGGGAAGCACTGGGGGATAAGGGGATTGAAGGAGAGGTTGGTTAATGGATACAAACATTCAGTTAGATAGAAGGAATTAGGTCTAGTGTTTGACAGTACAGTAAGATGACTAGAGTTAACAATGTATTACATATTTCAAAATAGCTAGAAGATGTGAAACATTTAAAACACAAATGGTAAATGTTCAAGATGACAGATGTCTTAAATACCCTGATTTGACCATTACACATGCATGCGTGTATCAAAATATCACATGTAACCCCAAAATATGTACTAATATTATGTGTCAATGAAAAAAGAACAATGAAACTAGATGCTTTTGACGTGTTCTTTCTATGTCGATACATTGGTTATTTTTTAAACCCCAATTTTTAGAACTCTGTGCTAGGATATAAAACTCATGCTGTTGTAATAGAATTCAGATCTCATTTCAGTTTGATGACTCACCTGTGATTTTTCTACCCTGTACATTTCCTTATGTTACTCACTCTACATAGACTACCATTCTGTCTTCTTTCTTTAATTTTACTTTATCTGGTTCTCAAAATTCATGCATCTTTCAAGCCACAGGACCTGACTTATTGCAGCTGCACAGCAAATGCTGGCCGAATCAAAGGCCTTCTGTTTGTCTTTTGGTGTACTTTTCCTAACTTGTAATTACATAGCCATTTATTTGCTGACCTGCTTGTTTGTCTCACTGACAAAAATTCACAAAGATATATAGGGACTGTGGCAGCTTTACTAACCATCAAATAAATATTTGCACCTTAGTCAGTTACTTGTACAAAGTAGGTGCTTTTTAACTACGTATCAGTGAATAAAGGTTATATAATTATGAAGCCTTCACTGATATTTCATATCAACTATCCATAATTAATGTTTTCCTTTTCTGTTTTTTAGGATTTGTACTTTGTATAAGCTAGATACGCAATAACTACTGAGTTAGAAAAAGATGCAATAAGTGACACAGGCTTTTTTATTGTTTGCTTTTTGTTTTGTGGTTAGATCCGACCCAGCAGTAAAGGTACAAGTGGAGTGTTGATTGCTAGAGTGCTATATAGTTGAGATGGAAAGTTATTTGGAAGGGTGCCTGATGCTGAACATCAAACCTTTAGTTGTTCAGTTACCGAAGTCATGTCTGTGTATGCCATTTCACAGCATTGTGCAAATTGCTTATGACTGTACCCAGTAGAAGGATATTCAACCCGAGCTCAATTGCAGCAGTTTAAAAACAAACTCCAGAGCCTAATATCACAACTGTTTTCTTCCTTTTTGATCTTACCTCATTAGGGGGACAGGGTAAGGGTGGTATAATGTGCTGAAATCTGTCAATACTTTGTGTTTCTCATTCATTAAAACCTTCAGGTCTATTTTCCTAGAGGCTCCATTTACCAGGGAGGGCGAGGAGAAAAACACTAAACAGGTGTTCCTGACTTGAAAAACAGCAATTTCAAGCAACTCACAAGGGGAGAAGTTGGAAATTTTCAGATTCAGAAGTTGTCACAGGGAGATAAATTTGGGTTACATATTCGTCTCTTGTAAACAGACTTTCTTTAACATAAATTTGTGCAGTGCATGAGACACCTGATTTCTCTGGGGGCAGACATGCTTCATGGAACAATTGTGCTGCAGAGAGATAGTGAATATTTTCCCAGCCTTCTTCCAAATGCACAAATATGAGCTCAAAGAGTAGTATGCTGAGCTGGTAATATGGAATGCCAGCTTCCCTAGGAAGAAAAATATCTATAGGAAAAAAACATCTATGGTAAATAATGGGTTTGATTGATGGGAAGTGCCTGAATTTTGAGTAGTCTAAATCAACTTTAAATGTTTCTATGATGCCATCAGATTATTTGTCATATAAACAACCTAGTACATTAAGTATCTTATACAAAAGGACTGGGCAGCACTGTGTTCTTCTCTGAAGCAGCATCTATCTGAGGCAAGGGGAAAGTTCAAAGAGCTATTTTCTATAAAAGTTTTTCTCAAAAGGTGATCCACAGGGCAGTAACTTTAGTGTCACTTAGTAGCTTGTTAGAAATGCATATCCTTGGGCTCTGGGGTGGGCTCCACCCCAGAAGTACTGAATCAGAATCTCTGAGAGTGGGGTCCAGCAATCAATGGTTTTAAAGTACTCCAGGTGACTCTGATGTATGCTGAAGTGGGAAAACCATTGTTTTACAGAAATTCAATTCATTACTTGATTCAGCAAATATTTACTGAGTATCTAATAAGTTTTAGGCACTGATAATACAGCAATATGAACAATATGAACAAACTCTTGCTCTTTTTTTTTTTTTTTTTGAGACGGAGTCTCACTCTGTCACCCAGGCACCCAGGCTGGAGTGCAGTGGCGCAATCTCGGCTCACTGCAAGCTCCGCCTCCCGGGTTCACGCCATTCTCCTGCCTCAGCCTCTCCGAGTAGCTGGGACTACAGGCGCCCGCCACCACGCCCGGCTAATTTTTTTTGTATTTTTTTTAGTAGAGACGGGGTTTCACCGTGGTCTCGATCTCCTGACCTCGTGATTCGCCCGCCTTGGCCTCCCAAAGTGCTGGGATTACAAGCGTGAGCCACCGCGCCCGGCCTCTTGCTCTCTTAAAACTTACATTCTCATGGACAATGTGGAGAAGTCAAAGGAAATAAGAAATTCATTGGCTGGATTATATGATATTTGGCCCTGCAAGATGCTCTTTTCAGTTACCATGATGTTAGTGGTAGGCCCTTGACAAAAGTTTCAAGGTATGCCTTTTGTAACTGAACCAGATTTATTTCTTTTGAAAATGTAAATTACGTTTCCTGTCATGGCCATCTCTCCTGGGACTATTTTCAACATTTCTATTTGATACTCATACACAAATGGGTAGTTGATCTACATATACTTGTTCTCCAGAATAATTTGTTTGTCATCTTTCTGTGCTTGACACTGTAGGCATTAGAAATGCACTGATTGACATGATCCTTGGTATCTGGGCTCTTATTCTGTGAAGGAATATCATTGAACCACATGATATCAAGGACGTACAACTAACAGTCAACAACAGATGGCTCAGATTATTAAATAAGTGTAAATAAACATTCTTATAAGGCATTGGAGGAAGAGTGGGTCCTGAACATTGGGTATTAGGTAGGCTGGAATCAATAGGAAATAACCATCTTTCTTCTAGCGAGTCGTTTGTAGAAATGTTATTTTTCCAACTTTGAAAATATTCATAATAAAACATGTGAATAGGCCGGGCGTGGTGGCTCATGCTTGTAATCCCAGCACTTTGGGAGGCTGACGCAGACGGATAATGAGGTTAGGAGTTTGAGACTAGCCTGGCCAAAATAGTGAAACCCCATCTCTACTAAAAAAAATACAAAAAATTAGCTGGACGTGGTGGCGGGTGCCTGTAATCCCAGCTACTTGGGAGGCTGAGGCAGGAGAATTGCTTGAACCCGGGAGTTGGAGGTTGCAGTGAGCCCGGATTGTGCCATTGCACTCCAGCCTGGGCAACAGTGCGAGACTCCGTCTCAAAAACAAACAAAAAACAAAAAATGTGAATAAGTCAGAAGGCAAGTACAGTAAACACCATATAATTTTTCCTTTTCTCTCTCTCTTTAAACACACACACACACACACACACAAATGCACACACACACATTATTTTCTAGCCGATTTGAAAGCTTAAGTTGCAGATGTTAATAATTCAGCATAGATCTCTTAAGAATAAGGACATTTGCCTAAATTACCACAATGCCATTATGATTTCTAAGAAAATAATTCTAGGAACCATAAAATATCCAAATTCTTCTCAAATATCTGCATTTTTCTTAAGTATGTGTTTTTCCCTCCATGTGCAGAAGTCAAGGATTCATACCAATCATTTTGCTTTTCTGTTTCTTTGGTTTCCTTTAATCTAGAATAGTTATTCTACTTTGTTTTCTCCATAATGTTGACGTTTTAAATATTTCAGGTCAGTTATCATGTAGGATCACTCACATTCTTCATTGGCCTGATTATTTTCTTTTGGTGTCACTTAATGTGTACCTCTATGCTTTGAATTTACTGTGCACTGGAATGTAGGTATAGAGGCTTGATTGGATTTCATTCAATAAATGTTTGACTACCTATAATGTGCCAGATACAGTGTGGTAAGCAAAATGGACAAAGCCTTACTCTCATGAAGTTCAGCTATATTTGGGAAAAACACACTTTGAATAAACATAAACCTGTAGAAAGACAAATTCTTCTATGGTAAGTGCTACAATTAAAATTAAACAAGATGATGTGACAGTGAGTTAGTGACAGTTAATGGTGTAGGAGATGACCAAGCAAGACCTCATTGTGGAAATGATACTTGAGGTTTGACCTGGATGGAAATGGCAGAAATTGGGTGTTAGGGATGAAGAAAATCAATTTGCTAAACCTATTGACTAATGCAAACACTTCTTAGAAGTTGTTGAATTTCATGAGTTATTTGAATGAAAGAAGGGAGAGCTTGGGAAGTACTAACTTAGAAATTTTAGGAGAATCATCATGTGAGCCATCAGACAGGGGTTGGTGGGAACAGTTTTGACCAATTAGGTAAGAATTCTCACTTAGGTAAGAATTCCAGTGAGTTGTGAAGCCATTCCCTTTGGCTACTGACTGTACACATATCCATCTACATACAAAGTACACATCTAATAGGATAGATCTGGTCCATGAGTAATCTCTCAGCCAATATTTGACATATCCCATAGGAGAGGTTTTGACACCTGTCAGAAAGATCTGGGTGGGTGTGGTGCCATCAACACAATGGACAAAAAGGAGAAATTTTCAAAAAGTAACCAAGAGTATAGTTAGAAATTTACCCAGTATAATTGATCACCTTTATCCTCATAAGTTGTTAAAATGCCGTACAGAACTTTTTTGGGTATTGCCTGCCAGAAACATCCAGTCTCCCATTGTGGGAAGTTGGGGAAGTGGAATTAATCTCAGTTCTTCTGCCATATTTATCATCTTTCTTATATCTTCAAAATACATGGCCTCCTATTCAGGTATATTTTTATGAGTTGCAGGAATTCACTTTGGATGCATGTATGGATGTGACATTCTTAAGCACATGCAAATAAAAGTCAGTAGTGAAACGTGTTGTGAACAGAGAGGGGAACTGAAGAAGATTTCTTTTAAAAGAATGTTCATTTGGTTCCTTGGCAGAAAAAAAATAAAAACTGGATATTCGAGGGCACTTGTATGCTATAATACTGTGGTGGATAATTGTGACAGATGAAATACCCACCTACACGCATAGTACACATTTAATAGGAGGTATCTAGTCCATGGGTAATTTCTCAGCCAGCATTTGACATAGTCTTTGGGAGAAGTTTTAGACACCTGTCAGAAATATCAGAGGAAATGCTGTTTCTGGAAGTTGACGATGAGGAAGACGACTGAATTCTGGCCATTGAGAAGAGCATACTCAGGGAGAGAAATACACTGGGGCACCTGACGTTCCTCATAACTGTTTTCCATAACTGCTCTTCACATTAGGCCTCAGTCTGTCCATCTGTGAAACCCATCTGTGAAATGTGTTTATCGAAAGTGCTTGACATGTTGGTGTGTCAAGAAAGACAACTCAAAAAGGAGACTTTTACCAGTTATGTAGTATTTCTAGGGATTTGTAATCAATTATTATGGTTCTGTGCAGGTTGGTTTCTGTTTTTCATTTATATGTTTCATGGTAAAATGGTGTGCGTGTGTGTCTGTGTGTGTGTGTGTGTGTACACATGCACTTTGCTTACTCAAGAAGTAAAAAGGATAAATCAATTTTTTCATTATAGTACAAACACATTTCAGGAAAAATTAATAGTTAATTTGCATACTTTCAAAAGGCTGTGGTCCAGAGCAATGCTGTCTATCAGAACTTTCTGAGATCAGAGAAATATGCTAACTCTGCATTATCCAATATGATAGCCACTGGCCATGTGTGGCTATGGAGCTCATGGAATGTAGCTGGCATGAATGAGGAAGTGAATTTTTATTTAATTTAGCTTAATTTAATTAATATTAATTTAAACTTAGACACATGTGGCTGGTGGCTACCATTTTGGGTACAGCAGGTTTAAAGAGATGTTGAAAAATAATTTTTTAAAAAAGTCAACATCTAGCTATGCAATCTACAAATTAGGTTATTTTAGTCTTAGATTCTGATTATTCGTTTATTTTCATTATTCTCATGCCTGAATTACATTCTCAAATGTAATCAATGTATTCCATGGAGCTCATATTTGCTGGTGCTCATGTCTTCCTTCTTCTTCATTGTCTAGTAGTATTTGCAATGTTATCTGCCCCTGCTTTAAAATGGCACACTAGCCACCTTAATGCTGCAGCATCCTGACTTTCTTCCTCATTCTCTCCTTGGTCTTTTCTTCTTCTTTCCAGTTTCCCTCAATGTTATGGATATTCACTACAATCAGACTTACTCTTTTGGATTCAGCACAAAGCTCTGACTCATGTGTTCCATGAGAAAATATGTCTAATTCTGATCTTCCAGTGGTCTATCTTAGCATCTCACACTTTCTCCTTGAAATTTCCTATTTGATGCTCAAAAATCTAAGTTTAAAATTAAAATCTAACTCATAATTTCTCTCCCAAAATTAAGTCCCCATGCAATGTTGAAAAGACACTGCTATATTTTCTGTTATCTAAACTATTATTTTCTGTTATCTATACTTGAAGGCTTGGCCATCCTTGAATTTTCACACTTCTTTGCAGTCTCTCTCAACTCAGTCAATACATCCTAGCTGTTTTTCTTCTTCTTCTTTTTTTTTTTTTTAAATGGACACTCCATGAATTCGTATGTCCTCCTGGTGCAAGGGCTATGCTAATCTCTGCATCATTCTAATTTTAATATATGTGCTGTCAAAGTGAGAACAGTTCTTTCTTTTTACTAGGTATTAGGTCATAATTTGTTTCCTTTTCATCTGTCCATACCCAGGCTTAGATCTTCTTTAGTTGACGTGCATTATTTTCAGTCCCCAAATTGGTGTTATTACCTTCAGTCTCAATTGGGGTTGTACTACCCACTTCATTTCTCTCTTATCCAACTTTTCTTCATGCATCTTATCCTTCAGGTACATTGGACTGCCCATTCTTGCTGACTCAGTCTTGCTTTTCCAACCATGTGCTTTTACTTAAAACAGCTAGCTCTGACAGAATTGAGTTGCCTTAATTGTATATTCAAATCCTACTTGCCCAAGTCTTGAAGGTTTATTCTGTTATTCACATATTATTCATCAACTACTTAGTGAGTGTATGCTCTATGCAGGCATCGAGCTGAGTACTAAAGACAAAGTGGGAACAGGATCTCTGCTTTCAAGGAACTGACATTTTAGTGGAAGAATCTGACAAGTAAATAGGCAGTTATGATAGAGTGTAATAAACTTTGTATGTTCTCATGCGTAAGTGGGAGCTAAGCTACAAAGACAAAAAGACACAAGAATGATACAATGGACTTTGGGGACTAAAATGTCTCATCATCTTCTGGAAACCATCCCAAGCCATGTTGGCTCCTCAGAACTAAGATATTACTGTTAATTATACTTAATTATATTACTAATTTTATCTGTTTCCCTATCACTGATACATTTTAATTTGTTAATCTTATTTACTTGATTAGACTATAAACTCCTTACGGGCAGAAAATAAATTTTGTATAGCTGAATATACCTCATAGCCCCTAGCCCACAATATTTTATATAAAACTACATATTCAATATCCAGCAATTTATAAGAGAACTATTTTTTTAACCTTTGGAATCTTGCCTATACACTGTATAATCATTTCTCTGCCCATATAAAATAGAAGAATATAGTGAGAGAAAGTGAGGTTTGTTCATATTCAGTTTATATTGAATGCCATTGTTTTCCTATTCTGCTGTTGAGCCCATCCACTGGGTTTTTTATTTTGTTATTTCCATAGGTTTTTGGGGAACAGGTAGTGTTTTGTTACATGAATAAGTTCTTTAGTGGTGGTTTCTAAGATTTTGGTGCAGCCATCACTCAAGCAGTGTTCACTGTAACCAATGTGTAGTCTTAGCCCTCACCCCCCATCCCACTCTTTCTCCCAAGTCCCCAAAGTCCATTGTATCATTCTTAAGTCTTTTTGTCTTTGTAGCTTAGCTCCCACTTATGTGTGAGAACATAAAATGTTTAGTTTTCCATTCCTGAGTTACTTCGCTTAGAATAATGGTCTCCAATTCCATCCGGGTTGCTCCAAATGCCATTATTTTATTCCTTTTTATGGCTGTGTAGTATTCCATAGTGTGTGTATATGTATATCACTTATATATACCATATACATATATATACTGCATATATACACCATATATGTATGTGTGTGTGTGTGTGTGTGTATACATATATATATATATATTCCACATTTTCTTTACCCATTCATTGATTGATGCATATTTGGGCTAGTTCCATATTTTTGCAATTGCCAATTGTGCTGCTATAAACATGCTTGTGCAAGTATCTTTTTCATATGACTTCTTTTCCTGTAGGTAGATACCCAGAAGTGAGATTGCTGGATCAAATGGTAATCTATTTTTAGTTCTTTAAGGAATCTCCATACTGTTTTTCATAGTGATTGTACTAGTTTACATTCCCACCAACAGTGTAAAAGTATTCCCTTCCTACCGCATCCATGTCAACATCTATTATTTCTTGATTTTTAAATTATGGCCATTTTGCAGGAGTGAGGTGATATTACATTGTGGTTTTGATTTGCATTTCCCTGACAAGTAGTTATGTTGAGTATTTTTTCATATGTTTGTTGGCCATTTGTATACCTTCTTTTGAAAATTGTCTATTCATGTCCTTAGCCCCACTAAGAATCCTAGTTTTGGATGGGATTTTTTTTCTTGCTGATTTGAGTTCTTTGTAGATTTTGGATATTAGTCCTTTGTTGGATGTATAGATTGCTAAGATTTTCTCCCATTCTGTGTGTTGTCTGTTTACTCTGCTGATTATTTCTTTTGCTGGGCAGAAGTTTTTTGGTTTAATTAAGTCCCATCTGTTTATCTTTATTTTTGTTGTTTTTGCTTTTGGGTTCTTGGTCATGAAGTATTTGCCTAAACCAATGTCTAGAAGGGATTTTCCAATGTTATCTTCTAACATTTTTGTGGTTTCAGGTCTTAGACATAAGTCTTTGATCCATCTTGAGTTGATTTTTGTATAATGTGAGGGATGAGGATCCGGTTTCATACTGAATGCCAATTTTAAACGTGAATTGAATTATTTATATTATTTAAAGTATCATAAGTATTACAAAACGTTAGATGCTTATGCTTCAGATCGCCCTTATTCAAAATCCTCAATAAGTCTTAAAAATGCAGAACATAAATTGGAATTGTAACTACAAACTACTATGAAACTTATGAAATATATGCTAATAATAAGCCAATAATAAAATAATTTTAAGGTTTTGTAAATGGATGTTGATATTTTTTCAAAGTGCATCTTTTATTAATATAGTTGAACATATGAAGCCCCAATTGGAAGAAGCAGATGTTTTAAATAGAGTAATTTTTAAAAGTAAGTATAAATGTGCAGTAGGCATCTGAGCAAAAAAGTGAGAATTATTCTAATTCTTTATAAACTTATTTCTCTTTGCTTTTGTTTTAATTTTTTAAAAACAGTTTATTAAGGTATAGTTGTTTATAAAATAAACTACACATATTTACAGTGTAAAATTTGATATATTTTGACATTTGTATGGGCCAGTGAAGCTATCACAACAATCAAGATGATGAAAATTTCCATCGCTCTAAAACATTTCCTCATTTTGTTTGTAATTCTTCCCAACACCCCTTCTTATCTCCCATGTCAAAGGCAATCACTCATCTCTTCTGTCGGTATAGATTTGTATTTTTTATAATTTTATGTAAATGGAATCATACACTTTCTTGTCTGTCTTCTTTCACTTAATATAATCGTTTTGAGATTCATCCACATTATAGCATTTAACATTACTTCACTGCTTTTTCATTGCTGAGCAGTATTCTGTTGTGTGTGTATACAACAGATTTTCTATTTACTAGTTGCTGGACATTTGTATTGTTTCCAGTTTGGGGCTATTACAAATGCATGTACCTATGCTTTAGTCTATTGTAGATAAATATCTAGGACTGGAAGGACCAGGTTGTGTAATAAGATGTTAGAAAGCCATTTTTCAAAGTTGTTGTGCCATTTTACATTTCCAGTCATAGTGTATGAAAATCCCAGTTGTTACACATCCTTGCCTACACTTGGTATTATCACCCTTAAAATTTGGGCTGTTCTAATACATATGTAGTTACATTGAGTTATGATTTTAATTCGTGTTTTCCCAGTGACTAACAGTGTTGAGCACCTTTTTATGTGTTTTTCAGCCAATTAAATATATTTGTGACTATCTGTTCAAATGTATTGCTTGTTTTTTGTTTGTTTTTCTTCTTATTGAGTTATAAGAGATATACTCTGGCTACAAGTTCTTTATCTGATATGTTTTATTACTATTTTCTCTGAGTTTGTCATTTGCCTTTTTTTTTAATCTTTGAAAAGAAAGCCAATTAAATATAATGATGTCTAATTTATTTTAAAAATTTTGTGCCTTATATTTTATATATTCTACCAAAAAAAAAACTTTGCCTCCCTCAAAGTTGGAAAGATTTTCTTGTTTTTCTTTTAGAAGTTTTGTGGTTTCAGGTATTGCATTTAGGCTTATTTCCATTTGGTACGGACTTCATATATGGTGTAAAATATGATTTAAAATTCATTTTTTGGCATAGATGTTTTAGCACCATTTGTAAAAAAGATGAACCTTTCTCCATAGAATTACCTTCATGATTTTGATGGCTTAAACAATCATGAATCTACTTTCTGTCTTTGTAGACTTGCCTGTTCCGGTTATTTCATATAAATGGAATAATAAAATATGTGATATTTTGTGACTGGCTCATTTCACTTAGAATACTATTTACATGTTGTAGCATATATAAGTGCTTTATTCATTTTTATCGTTGAAAAAATTTCATTGTATGGATCTGCTATGTTTTATTCATCATTTGATGAATATTTGGGTTATTTTCATTTTTTACTATTATGAGTAATGCTGCTTATGGACTTTTATGCACAAGTTTTTGTCTGGACATATGTTTTTATTTATTTTGAGTATTTACCTAAGAGTGGAGTTGCTGGGTTATATTTTAACTATGCCTCACTTTTTGGGAAACAAAGTTTTCTCTAGTGGCCACACCATTTTACATTCCCACAAGTGATGTATATTGGTTCCAGTTCACCAACACTTGTTATTTATTGTCTGTTTTAAGTAGGTGTGAAGTGTTATCTCACTGTAGTTTTGATTTGCATTTCCCTAGTGGCTAATGGTGTTGAGCATCTTTGTATGTACATATTGGCCATTTGTATATCGTTTTTAAATAAATGACTATTCAAATTGTTTGCCCATTTTTACATTGGGTTTTAGTCTTTTTATTGATGCAATATAAGAATTCTTTATATATTCTAATGCAAGTCCCTTATTAGATCCATAATAGTCAAATATTTTCCCCCATTATATGGATTGTCTTTTCACATTTTCATGTTTTCATTGTCTCTGTTATTTTAAAGATTGCTTTAGGAATTACGGCATTCGTTTTTAATTTATCACAGTCTATCTTCAGGTGATAGTGTGTTATTTCACATATTGTATAGAAACCTAGGAAATTTACAGTAGTGTATTTTCATTTCCTTACTCCTGGCCTTTGTGATATTGTTGTCATACTTTTAAGTATGCTATGGATCCCACATTACCTTGATAATTATTATTTTTGTTTAAACAATCAATTATCTTTTATGTAGATTTAAGTAATAGAAAATTTATGGTATTTTAGATTTATTTCTATAGATCTATATTCTTATCTGGTAGCACTTACCAATATTTCTAACTGAATAATTTTTTTTCAACATTTTTTTCAGTTAAAATTAACTGATGATGAATTCCTTCAACTACTGTATGTCTGAGAAAGCCTTTATTTTAATACTAATTTTGAAAGGTATTTTTGCTGGGTATAGAATTCTAGGTAAAGAGTTTTAGTTTTTTCCTTACTTCAATATTTAAATGTGTTACTTCACTGTTTTCCTGCTTATTTTGATTGTTTCTGATGAGCAATCTGCTGTTATACATAAAATGTCTTTTTTCTCTGATTGCTATTACAATTTTCTATCTGTCATTGATTTAAAAAATATTTATTATGATGTTCCCTAATGTAATTTTTAAAATACTTCTTGGATTTGTGGGATTATAGTTTTTTTTTGTTTGTTTGTGTTTTTTTTTTTTTGAGATGGTGTCTCATTGTCACCCAGGCTGGAGTACAGTGGCATGATCATGGCTCACTGTGGTCTTGACCTCCCCAGGCTCAGGTGATCCTCCCACCTCAGCCTCCCAAGTAGCTGGGACTACAGGCATGCTCCACCACACCTGCCTAATTTTTTGTATTTTTGTAGAGTCAGGGTTTCCTCCATGTTGCCCAGGCTGGTGTTGGATTCCTGGACTCAAGCAATCCACCTGCCTCAGCCTCCCAAAGTGCTAGGATAACAGGCATATTTTTAGCATATTTTTGTTTATTATTGCTTCAAATATATTTTTTTCTCCCCATTTTGGGGACTCCAGTTACATTTATGCTTAAAATTATTCCATGACTCACTGATACTCTGTTCTTATGTTATTATTCTTTTCTTTCTTTATGTTTCATTTTGGATAGATTTTTTTTTTTTTGAGATGGAGTCTTGCTCTTTTGCCCAGGCTGCAGTGCAGTGGCGAGATCTCTGCTCACTGCAAGCTCCGCCTCCCGAGTTCACACCATTCTCCTGCCTCAGCCTCCCAAGTAGCTGGGACTACAGGCACCCACCACCACACCCGGCTAATTTTTTGTATTTTTTAGCAGAGATGTGGTTTCACCATGTTTGCCAGGATGATCTCGATCTCCTGACCTCATGATCTGCCTGCCTCGGCCTCCCAAAGAGGTGGGATTACAGGTGTGAGCCACTGTGCCTGGCCTCATTTTGGATAGATTCTAATGGTATGTGTTCAATTTCAGTAATATTTTCTTCTGTAACATCTTGTCTGCTGTTAAGTTATAACAATTATTTAAATATCCTTGGTTGTATTCTCACATCCATGTCAATTTTGGTTTAGTTTCTGATTATGGGTGATACTTTTCTGCTTTCTTGTATATCTGGTAATTTTTAATAAAATGGCAGACATTATGAATTTTATCTTACTAGGTGCTGAATATTTTTATATTCCTGCAAATGTTATTAAGTTTTCTTTCTGGGATGTAATTACATTATTGGAAACATGTTGATCCTTTTGTGTCTTTCTTTAAAGACATTATTGAGAGCGAGGCAATGTTAATCTAAGACTAATTGCTCTCCACTCCTCAGGCAAGGTATTTCTGATCACTCTATCAGGTATCCCATAATTATAATGTTTTTAAGTCAGGTTGGTGAGAGTATGCATCATTCCTGGTCTTACGTGATTACTGAACACCTTTTGCCTTTTCTATTGTTCTTTTTCCTTGGCCTTAGTTTCCTCACTTGCATGTGATGATCAGCACTCTGTTGAATATTTGAGAAGAACCGTCTGCATATCTTTGGAGTTTGCATTTTGTGCAGCTTTCTCTTCCTTGATACTGTGTCATTCAAGTTCTACTCTTCTTGTTTCCCTGGAAGCTCAGCTTCATCTTCTTATCTTAAAGAGTGGGATAAGAGTGGGGCCTCTCTAAGCAATGGCCTGGAAATTCTTTCAAGGCTACACATTGGGAAAGTTGTAGGACTCACTTTGTTTTCTCTCTCAGAGATTATTCTTTGTTTTCAGATGTCCAGTGCCTTGAAAATCATTGTTTGATATTTTGTCCATTAATTTGGCTAATTTAGGCAGCAGGGCAAATCTAGTCCCTGTTAATATGGAGGCTGTGTAAGGCAGAAGTTTAAAAATGACCTTGCAACATTTGTCATCCTAATTCCCAAGACTGTAAATATGGTAGGATATTAAGCCTGTGAATATGTTACATTATGTTTCAGAAGCATTTTTGCTAATGTAATTAAAGTCACCAATCAACTGATTTGAAGATGGGGAGATTATCCTAGATTATTTAAATGGACTTAACTAATCCCATGAACCCTTTAAAAGCAATAGTTTTTGCTAACCGGCAGCAGAAGAGGATGTTCCAGGTGTGAGAGATTCCAGGTGTAGGAAGGATTTGTTGTATCATTTACACTCATCTTTAAAAAAAGTAGAGGGCTACCTGAGAAGGAATGCTGGTGGCCTATAATAACAGAAAGAAGCTCCCAGTTGACATACAGCAAGGAAATAGGGTCCTGAGACCTAAAGCCACAATGAAGTGGATTCTTCCAATACCCTGAATATGCTTGGAAGTGAGTCTTCCCCAAAGCCTCCACACAAGAGCTCAGTCCAGCTGACACCTTCATTTTGGTCTAATGAGACCTTCTGCTGAGTTCTCAGCTGACCTACAGAACTGTAGTGTGACAAATGGATCTTGTTTGAAACTACTACTAAGTTGATGATTATTTGTACACAGCAGTATAACGCTAATACAGAAATACATAGTCTTTACATTTTCCCTGATACCAAAAGGTCTGGCTACTTTGTATAAGCTCCATGTATTAGCCCAGACTTGTGCTTGGTACCTCTTTAGTCTACTACTAGTATAATCCTCCTGCTTTAGTGGAATTCTAATTCTACATTTTTTTTTTCCCATTTTCCTGGTGGTCACTTTTCACTTCTAGCTCAGTGCTGTGTTGCTACTCTGGGCTTCTCCATCATTTATCCTGGTAATGAGAAGTACCCTCTGTTTAGCTGCCATTCTCTCTGTTTCTCTCTCTCTTTTTTTTTTTTTTTTTTTTTTGAGACAGAGTCTTGCTCTGTCGCCCAGGCTGGAGTGCAGTGTTGTGATCTGGGCTCACTGCAACCTCCACCCCCTGGACTCAAGGGGTTCTCTCACCTCAGCCTCCCAAGTAGCTGGGATTACAGGTGTGTACCACCACGCCCAGCAAATTTCATATTTTTAGTAGAGAAAGGGTTTCACCATGTTGGCCAGGCTGGTCTAGAACTCCTGATCTCAGGTGATCGTCCTGCCATGGCCTCCCAAAGTGCTGAGAGTACAGGTGTGAGCCACCGTGCCTGGCTCAATCTCTCTGGTATTATTTGCTACATAAAGGTTTAGTAGCCTCTGTCTTTATTCCCATAGACTCACTTAAAAGGCTGCCTGAAGGAAACTGGAATGTAGAAAATGAGTAAAATGTAACTGTTCTTCATGTTCACAGGCTGTGCTCATTACAGGAGATGCTTCAACTTGCACCCTTGATCTGTATTGTCCCATCCTAGCCTGCCACCTCAATGATGGGACCCACTCTCTTGATCATCCTACTGTCTCATTTCCAATGTTGATATTTATTAAATACTATTTAATGCCATTGTCAGGATTAATTCATCTTCCCTCTGAATTATAGACTGAAATTTTTGAACTATAAGATGCGTACTTTTTAAAAAATGCCTGTAATAACTAAGTACAATTACCATGGCTTAAAAAGTCAATTTGTTTTAATTTTATTTTGACTTTTTATTTTAATTTTTTTATTTTAGTTTTATTTTGACTTTTTGATACTTTCACAGTTCATCAGCATATTGGAGATGAGAATTAATTTTGATTAAATGCATCTTTTGGTTTCCTTAAGAAATATTACTATGACTATGCATTTATTAATGTTTTAAAATCCCTGAAATATGTTTATTCTATTTGCCTAATTTGCCTATATTTGCCAAATAAAGATCTCTTCTTCTGAAAAACTAAATAAATGTATCAAGTATCAAACATTAGGTTGTACCAAATTCATTTTTACTGAACTAGACTTCTTAATTTAAAGCCTGAGTAATATGGCTTTAGTTATTGCATACAATACAATGTGATGATTATCATTCAGGCTAATTTTACTAGTTATTCTAAATATTCAGATAGCAGGAATTACGTGGTAACAGCGGCAGAAAGTTTTGAGAGTAGATCACTGTATATATAGGATAAAGTAGTATATATGTAGGATAAAGTTTTGACAGTAGATGTATATATAGGATAAAGTTTTGAGTGTAGACCAGTGTATATATAGGATAAAGTAGTGTATATGTAGGATAAAGTTTTGAGAGTAGATGTATATATAGGATAAAATTTTGAGAGTAGATCAGTGTATATATAAAATATAGGAGAAATTCTGTAGGCTGACATCATAGAATGTAAAGCTGGATAAAATGGTAGTAGAGAAGGTCATCGCCTAGGTAGAAACTGTAGCCATAGCATATAGAGTTGATAATCATCTTACTTTCCATTATTATAAGTCTTCAGGTGTCTGAATAAGTCTATGGAAAAATCCAGATTTTACCACCTGTTACCTCTGATGGTTAGGATTGATTACTAGTGATTTTTATCGTTTTATTGCTTTGCTGTACTTGTCTACAATGTACATTTAGTTTTTGTGTAGGTCTTTGAAAACGTTAATTTAGAAACCTCTTTGGCATACCATAGTCTTTTTTCTAAATTTGTAATTGATAAATTAGGATCACTCAACTGACTTCATAGACTTTTGCATTAGAAAATTTTAAATGCAACTGTTTTCTAAATCAGAGGATTATTTGGGTGAAGTTAGTAAGTGAGGGAAATGGATAGACATGTAAACATGGAATACTTTGAAAATTACTAGCTATGGCATTCTTGTCTTTGCCATCCCCAATAGTTACTGTATGGGGCACTTTGGATTGCCCAAGGGAATTAGTTTCTATAGGGCTAAATATCAAGGGCTTGGTGACAGTAGTTTATTTTGCCATCAGCAAGCTTAGTATCTCAGCATTCTAGACCCCAGAGAAATCCTATAGCCATTTCAGAAGGCTGACTATATTGACATCTGACCACTTGGTAATTACAGCCTTAGCATGAGAAGTCACTGTCCAAGGTGTGAATGGTATTTCTTATGCATTCTAAATATCAGGAATACCAGGATTACCAGGGCTGATCCAGAGTGTCCGTCAAATTCTCCAGACTGCTGACATCTGACCATTGATCAGTAGCTTCATGTTAGCATTTTCACTGTATCCCAAACTTTAAAAATCCTGAAACTGGACAGGTAGCCTGGGATTTGGGGAAAAGGCTTACTACATCTTATTGCTAAATCTGAAATTAAGAGTGGTTTAAAAATTATTGCTGTATGAAAGAAAATTGTCCATTTTTCTGATTCTATGATCCTTGTCCCCAAGAAAATTGAATAAAGGAAAGCTCTTGTTAAATTCATACAAGGGTATATTTCTGTTCTTTTTTCCTATAAACATTGGGAATGACTAATTGGAGTTTTCCCATCATATTCTACAAAGTCAAAAAAGTAAAGGAGGGCTGATTACTTATTAGCTTAGAATATAATTGTCTAATGGAATGGAAAATTCCTTGGGCAATACTTGACAACATTGAGATGAATGGCTTCATGATGTACACTAATTGTAATTTATAATCATGGCTTTGAATGCTGTTATACACATCGCATGTATTGAGGAGTCACAACAGATGTGTTTATGTAAATAAAGGCAGGATTTGATTTCATTAATATTGTCTTAGGGATAAAAACTAAGGTCAGTGAATGAAAGTTACAGGAACAGAAGGAAGAATTTACCAGAAAATGGGGTTATCTTAAAACATGGAGTGAGCTTTCACTGTAGGTGGTGAATTCCTTTTTTCTGAACATGCCAGTTAGTACTGGGACAGGTAGCCTCTGATGTTACTCCTTTACTGAATTTTTGCTATGTATTGACATTGTAGACATAAAGCCCTCTCAGTACAGATAAACTCAGTTTCATTCAAATGGAGAGTGGAGCCTACGGCAAATTGAAGAGAATGCCTGCTCTGCCTAAAGTAATTTAAATTCAAATAATAAATAAACTCCATCGTGCTGGCTAAATAAAGTTTATTATCTGGCTAACCATCAGATCCACAGTGGTAGGCATATTCATCTGCAAGATTTTTGTCTTGCCATTAAAATCTATATTATTCTGATTTTACCCATAAAGAATATGAGATAAAGGAAACCAGGCAATTTGTCTAAGGTCAAATAGCTATTCAGTGGAAGAGCTAGGATCAAACTCCAAGTACATTATATCATTTAATCTTCCTGATAACACAGACATTGAAAAGTTAAATCACTTATCTAATATACCCAACCTGTTTTTTAAAAAAGCCCCAAACTGGTATATTGGCTACTTTATTCTAAGTCAGCTTGAGTTCTTTCATTGACATCTGTTGGTGGTGATGCTATTTTATAGATGACATCATGGGTCCTTGGGAAGGGTGATCCACATTCAATTTCAGGCGTGGTGCCATATGGAAAATGAGAGAGGGATACACAGACAGAGTCAGAGCTTTATTTAAACAAAATAGTTGACCACAAATAAGATATGGTGAGCGTAGCAAGCTGAAATCATGTCTCTCTTCCAAATTTATGTCCAGCCAGAACCTCAGAATGTGTTTGGATGTGGAAATAGGGTATCTGTGGAGGGATTTAATTAAGGATCGAGAGATGAAATCATCTCAGAATTTAGGTGGGCCCTAAATTCATGTCTTGTGTCCTTTTAATAGAAGAAACAGAGAGACCAACTAGCAAAGAAGAGCCAGCAACACAGAGAAGAAGGCCATGTGGAGGCAGAGGCAGATATTGGAGTTAAATGTTGCCACAGCCAAGTAATGTCGAGGATTGCCAGCAACCACTAGAAACTAGGATAGAGGCAAGGGACAGATTTTTCCTTAAAGTCTCCAGAAGGAACCAACCTTGTTGACACCTTGATTTCAGGCTTCTAGCCTTCATAACTGTGAAAGAATAAATTTCTGTTGTTTTAAGCCAGACAATTTTTGGTACTTTGTTATAGCATCCTCAGCAAACTAATACGGTGAGAAATTCTAAAAATTTACCCACCCTTCATCCACGTCTTCCCTCCCACCCATCCATATGCATATATACTTTTTAGCTTTGTGCCCTTGAAAATGTCACCAATAGAATTCTATTAAAGCATATTCTTAATAGACTTTTATAAAAATGAAAATAAGGTACCTGGGAAGAGTAACCCATCAAGCTATTAAGTATTAATATAATAGCAGGGTTCTTTAAAAAATGATGATTGTTTCTAAAATCCCACCATAGAAGCTCTTATGCTGATTCAAACAGTATTTTAACTGGATTTGAGTGAGAATATTTGAAGGTAAAAGTCAAGTGCTTCTGGCTATTAGTTTCTGAGAGTTGTAATTATTATAAATCATGAATATATCTTTAAAGCATAATTTATATCGTATTAATGTACTAAAACTCATGGTGATATAGAATACATGATTATAGTTTGCAGCTCAAGGAAAGCATTTTTAAAGCAGTAGATTTAAATTTAGTATTAAACTTGTTCTCTATTTTTCAAGTATAGTAGGACTACAAATTCAGGTGGTAGCTGAAAATCTGAGAAGATAATTAAGCCTATATTTCTTACCACTTTAGGTTACTTGGAAGGGTAAATATTTTAATGGGTACCTTTTCTATCTACCTTCTCTTCAGATGCTGTGTGCAGGCTTTATTAAGCATAAAGAAATGAATCCAGACTCAATTTATGACAAGTCTTTTTATTCATAATATAATAAAGCATAATTTTTGCTTCCTCTGCATAAAATACACATACATCTCCCATGTAAATTTGAATTATTTTTTATCATTTTCTTAGAGATGATGATTTCTTAAGAAGAATTCTAGTAAAACTTCTGAAATGCTATTGAGAGAAAAACCAGGGGCCAACAATTAATTTAGGTATTATTTCATTCTTTTAAGCTTGTCTTTACAAACTATTCTTTTGTCCTATCAGCAGAATGCTCTGAAATTTCTGGCATATTCTTGTCTCGCCATCATTGGCTTCTGTAAATACTACTTCTGTATCACTGTAGATCAACATTTCTCAAACTTGTACTATTAACATTTGTGCTGGGTAATTCTTTGGCAGGAGGTGGGCTGTTCTGTGCTTTGCAGCATATCTGATTTTACCCAGGAGATGTCAGTAGCACCTTCTAGTTGTAATAACACATACACACACACACACACACACACACACACACACACACACACACACACACACGTCTCCAGACATTGCCAAACATCCCTTGGGGTGCAAAGTCACCCCTGGTTGAGAAGCACTGAAATGTACATGCATTTTCTTCTTGATGTTAAATCTGTTAAAAGGACTTACTGAGGATTTTGGGATTGTTACATTCTTTGATTTCTCCCATATCACTGACATTACAGACTGCTGAAGTTTTATAATTAATTTCAAAGCCTTTTACACAACTTTAAATTTTGAGATTCAGAAAGCCTATGACTTATAATTCTCAGCCAGAGAATTGTAAAAATTAGCCTAGACTCTAATACTCTTTTCATTTTATAATTCTTGTTTACCTTCCCCTGATGTAGGACTCATTAATGTTATTTTGCATTTTACTTTTTCCTTATTCTTCCATCTAAAAATCTACTCTCCTCAGTATTTCCTTCTTCATTGTCTGGAGTTACAATCTCTCTAATCTGCTCCATGAATATTTCTAGTTCTGTACAGTAGAAAAATTTGCATCATGCATTGTTTATTTTTCTTTCCATTTAATCATTTTATTCATCCAGCAAGTACTTATTGAGTGTTTTTCTAGAGTAAGATCCTGTGCAAGATTATGGGCATACAATAATGAATAAGACTGTAGCTATTGAATCAAAGATATGTTTTGACACGAACAAATTAGAAATATTTTTGTAGAGTGTTAATCAGACTTCTCTTGGCTAAATCTTCCATATAGCTCTCATCAGCTGAAATCTGATTATGTAGCCATTAGCAGATGTGGCATTTTTCTCCTTTCTGGCTCTCTGGTTTCATTTGCCTAGAACTTTAATCGTGTTTATCATATGGCCTGTGGAAGCCTCTCCCTCCACCCCCATTGAATATCCAGCTATGATCTTTCTACCACCTCTTCAGAGGATCCATATACTGTTCTCTTCTAAAAAGCACAGTTTTGTTTTCGTCTACCGATCTGGTCTGCTGAGGATTTGCTGGGTTGTCATGGCTGACAATAATACAGTTGTTGCGTGAGTCACTTGGACCACTTTAGCAAATTAATTCTCAATACTCTAGGTTGTTATCATTCTTTCCAAAATCGTAAGGACTTACCGTGAAGATATATTTGGCGTGCTCCTAGGTTTACCCACCTCCCATCCCTCGAGACTTATCTTTAGGGTTAAAAGACTTTCAAAATGCCTGGTGCAGAAGAGTGATGGACAATAGAAAGATTATGTGAGCCACAGGCCGGGAGTGGTGGCTCACGCCTGTAATCCCAGCACTTTGGGAGGCCGAGGTGGGCGGATCATGAGGTCAGAAGATCGAGACCACGGTGAAACCCCGTCTCTAATAAAAATACAAAAAAAAAAATTAGCTGGGCACGGTGGTGGGCGCCTGTAGTCCCAGCTACTCGGGAGGCTGAGGCAGGAGAATGGCGTGAACCCAGGAGGTGGAGCTTGGAGTGAGCCGAGATCGCGCCACTGCACTCCAGCCTGGGCGACAGGGTGAGACTCCGTCTCAAAAAAAAAAAAAAAAAAAAAAAGATTATGTGAGCCACATATATACTTTTAAAATAAATAGTAGCCCTATAACAAAGATAAAAAAAAATTGTTGAAATTAATTTTAACAATATGTTTTGCTGAATCCTACATATCCTATTACCATTTCAGCAAACAATATAAAAATCATTAATGAGATACTTTACATTCTTTGTGATGTACTAGGTGAAATCCAGTGTTTATTTTACACTTACGGCACATCTCAATTTGGACTAATCATATTGCAAATTTTAATAGTCCCATGTGGCTAGCACATATCCTATTGGATGGCAAAGGTTTAGAATATTAATTTGGCAGGTCCACCACACCCAAGGTACAGAAAGTCCCAGCAAAAGGGTTATGGTGACTTCAAGACTGATATATCTTCCCAGTCCATAGATTTTTATCTTGTTATTATCTTTAAAATGTTTCATTTTGTAATCGAAAAATCTGTTTGAGTTTGCTTTCCATGGAAATGAAAGGGTTATTCCTGTTGGATTCTTCACCATAGTGAAGGTAATAGTTTGGGGTTTACACTATTATGTCCCTATAAAGCATGCTGTACATCTCCTAACAAGACTGCCATTCATTTTTTCAATAAATCCTGCACAAGGGTATTAGGGTCTGTGAACTGACAATTGATTTACTGCCTGGAAAATTATTCTTTATTGATTTATATTACATGGAGGCGACTGCAAATCTATAGTGTCTCTAATCAGAGAGAAAATACTAAACTTGGTGTCATTCTTACTTAGACAGGCAATTCCAAGTAGGAGAATTGGTTTAGCACCCCCAGGTGACATCTACATATTATTCAATTATGAATTCCAGTAATCCATAAATAGATAAAGCAAGTGAGTGCAGGATAATTGATTTAAAAAAAAAAAACAAGTGTCTTTTGTGCCAACAAGTACTTTAAATGTCAACCCAGCATTCTTTTTTGGTGTGAAATTGGACACCTTGACTTGATTTTTTCCTGAAAATTCTGCATCATATCTGGCTGGTTATTTACACATTGAAAATGCAAAAGTGTTTTTAAGTGAGTAAAACCTTTTAAATAGAAAAGTGCCCATAAGTTGATTAATCAGGTTAGGGAAGGTTTCTAAATACTATGTTAAAATGATTTACTAATTTCTGTGAGCTATTTCAGGAAGTTCTCTAAAATTGGGAAGGGTCTGAGTGAGATCACCTGCTGTCTTCCCTGCCTTTGCAAACTTCCTTTTGCAGCATGTTCTAATCAAGAGGTTTCTATCCAGAAAATAAAATCTGAATTTAATTGAAATTGAAAGAGAGGAAACATAGCAGCATGCAGATGACTGCTTGGGCAGAAAGCAATGGAAGATGTAGGATATATATATATATATCCTATATATATATATCCTATATATATATCCTATATATATCCTATATATATATCCTATATATATCCTATATATATATATCCTATATATATATATCCTATATATATATCCTATATATATATATCCTATATGTGTATGTATATATATCCTATGTGTGTGTATATATATATATATATATCCTATATGTGTGTGTATATATATATATATATCCTATATGTGTATATATATATGATTTGGTTTTGTGTCAAGTAATTTCACTGAAAGGAAACTTGGATACAGTTTGTTATCTTGATCTCTTTTGAACCAAGCGCATTTTAAATGATAAACGCTTTTTTTTTGGCAGTTATGGGCTTATTTTGGGACCTGGAGTGACATACAAATATCTATTTCTGTGTATATATATATATGTGTGTGTGTGTGTGTGTATACACACATATACACACACACATATAGAAATCGTACAGCTTCCATTATTTAACCGTCAATATTCCAATTAATTTAACAATATCCAGCTGTAGGATTTTGGGAGGATCTACATCCTCTCTGAAATTGTATGTAAAACATGTACATGTTTAAATGTCCCTTCCCCTGGGGAAAGGGTCTGTATAACAGATTGTTCAATTTATCCATAACCTCAAAAAAAATCGCAGATATACATTGCATCTTCCTATTTGAATCCATAGCACCAAGCACAGTGCTTAGCAAACAGCAAGTTTTAGTAAATATTTGTTCGATAAATGAATGCTTTCAAGTTGTGTCAGCATGATAAGTGGGTTTCCTAGAATACTCTAGTTTGTCCAAAAAATATTTTTCACTTTGCCTAGCTTCTTACAATTCCGATCAAATGTAACCATTGCTCAATCAACGGTATAACTGTATGTATTTACAGGCAAGCAAAAATTGCCATTTGGGGTTTGGAGCTCAAGATTTTGATCTGATTATCCCAGGTGGCATTTTTCCATTTCCTATAGCATTCTTTCTTGCTACTCTCATTGTTTTTTCTTGTTTTCTCTCCCAAAGCTCTTTCTCTTCCTTTGATGTACCCCCAAAATGGGACAAAAAGTGGAAGCTTGGGAAGGAGTTTTCTACCATAAAAAGTTAATGATGAAAGGTATCATTGTGACATCCATTCAGAGACACTTTTTATTTGATTCAATAAGAAATTAAAATCCATTTGTTTAAGAGTCATACCTTGATTGTGGGCTTGGACCTGGTGAAATACACAGAGACCTTGTCTTTATGGAGCTTACAGTTTAATGTTGAAATAGCAAAATACGTATTTTTAGTCAACAGTGCAGCGGTTTGGTTTTTGTATCAAGTAATTTCACTGAAAGGAAACTTGGATGCAGTTTGTTACCTTGATCTCTTTTGAACCAAGTGCATTTTAAATGATAAAAGCTTTCTTTTGGCAGTTATGTGTTTATTGCGGGGCCTAGAGTGACGTGCAAAGTCCTAGGTAGCAAGAACTCTGCGGTTGAGTTTATTCTTGCTGGGTAGGTCCTGCTTTGAGGCTCAGGGTAGTGGGTTAAAGCTTTTTGTGTGTGTGTGCGTGGTGTGTGTGTGTGTGTGCGTGGTGTGTGTGTGTGTGTCTCTGTGTGTGTGTGTGTGTGTGTGTAAACAAAGGCAGGCTACTCCTCTCTCCCTTTATTTTCCTGTCTTCCAACCTAAGACAGCAATAACAAAAGCACTCTCATTCCTGTAAATAATGTCTAATTCTATACTTCTCTACAAGGAAGCACACATCTAGATCTTGTATTTACCATACAGTGCACCATCAGGTTTAGTATTTTTCCTCATTCGATTACTTTTTGTTAAAAAAAATTCAAACCACAGAGATACTGGGTTTTTAAAAACTGAGAACTAGATTTTTTTTTTAGTCATTGTAGACAAGCAGTTTAATGAAAATGCTACTGAAATGCTTTTCCCTCTATGAAAACTAGTAAATCAATTACAAAAGCAATTTCCTTACACAGTATGATTTTATTGTGTTTGACCAGGGCATTTGATAAGTATTAGTTCTTGCTGAGAGCAAAGAGTAAATTTTATTTCAAGCTTTTCTTTCATGCAAACAGCAAGAGAAACCCTGCAAAGACAGTTGGATGCAGCCTTACCTTGGTTATATGTGCACAGAGGATGAGGGAATCCATGGGCTGGCCCGACTGCTTCGATGTCTACACTAAGAACAGCAGGAGAGAGACTCTTTTCCTAATAAAAATGGGGGAAATGATGGCAAATTCTCATTTCTGGGCTTATTGAATACAGAAGCAAGTGTTATGGTATTCTTTCTTTCTTATTTGAGAGATCATTCCCCATTACACAAGCACATGACCAAATTCTAATCAAGCAAAACAATGTATGAAAATACAAATAAAAAAATCTAGATTTTATGTGTGAACATATTGGAGTGGAGGATTAGCAGCTATGAATTTCCTTTCTGTTTCTGAGAGTAATGTACAGATTGTCTTTACGCCTAATGATATAAAAGCAGAAAAAAATGCTTGTAATTTTCTGTGTGCCTAGTACTGTCCTAGGATTCATGTGACTCACATACCCCACTTTCTTTGTCCCCAGTGTATTTTGTGTCACCCACCAATGACTGAGGCAATACATGCATATTGACTCAGTGTCTCTGTTTCCCGGCTGAAAATTGCTAATCACCATAATATCTATGCCATTCTATCTCATACAGTTGTAATAAGAGTGAAATTAGTTAATGGATGTGCTCAACAAATGTTAGCCACAGAAAGTGCTGGAATGAATGAGACGTGCTATTTTATAACAGGAATATAGACAAATGAGGTATAATAATTTTTTTAATGACTTCTCCCATTCATCTTCCTCCTATGCTCAGTCAGAGGGTGCTCCCTTCTCCCTGCTCCCACACTACCATGTATGTACCTTCTCACACATTAATTATATGAAATTCAAGGCCGGGCACATAGGCTCATGCCTGTAATCCCAGCACTTTGGGAGGCCAAGGCAGGCAGATCACTTGAGGTCAGGAGTTCCAGACCAGCCTGGTCAACATGATGAAACCCGATCTCTACTAAAAATTAGCCGGGCTTGGTGGCGGTGCCTGTAGTCGCAGCTACTCAGGAGGCTGAGACAGGAGAGTCACTTGAACCCAGGAAGCAGAGGTTGCAGTGAGCCGAGATTGCTCCACTGCACTCCAGCCTGGGTGACAGCAAGACTCCATCTCAAAAATACAAAGCAAAAACATATATGTATATATGAAATTGAAATACCAGCCATCCCCAACTTCAGCATGCAGACTCTTATATGGGAGAGTATATTACTTAATTTTGTTTTCTCAATAACTAGTCCCATTCCTGAAACAGACAGGAATAACTGAAAAAATGTTTGTTTAAAAAGGGGGCAGAAAGCCAAGAACTGAAGTAGTCCTTTGAAGATAGGATAAAAAATAAATTGGAAGAGATGAAGACATCCAAGATTATGGCAACAGAGCAAGCATAGGTCAGAGGAGGAGATAGGAGAGGAAGGCAGTACAGAAGGGTAGATAAGGCGGGAAAATATTTGAAAATAGGCTAAAAACATACAAAATTGATGTTTTGGTAAGAGTGTTGAAGACATTATACATATTTTGTTGATAAGGCCTTCAGTGTCAACTTGAAGAATTTGGTAGGAATTTAGATTTTTGAAATAATAAGAAGCCATGTATTTTATGTATTATGCAAAGTGTGCAGTTTGAATCCTATGTGAGTTTTTAGGTAAATTCCAAACACAACCCTTAACCAATCAGAAGACTTACAGTATCGTTTGAGAAGACAAGGCTTGAATTCTGATGGGTATAAGATTAACAGAAGATTAGTAGTAGCTGACTAAAACTTTTCAGTCTGTAATATTAACAAGACTCATTCAATAAATATTCAGTGATGAACTGCTGTTTTCTAGGCACATGGCTAGGATCTAATTTTTTTTTTTTTTTTTTTTTTTTTGAGACAGAGTCTTGCTGTTGGCCAGGCTGGAGTGCAGTGGCATGATCTCGGCTCACTGCAACCTCTGCCTCTTGGGTTCAAGTGATTCTCCTGCCTCAGCCTCCCAAGTAGCTGGGACTACAGGCATGTGCCACCACGCCCGGCTAATTTTTTGTATTTTTAGTAGAGATGGGGTTTCACAGTGTAGCCAGAATGGTCTTGATCTCTTGACCTCGTGATCCGCCTGCCTCGGCCTCCCAAAGTACTGGGATTACAGGTGTGAACCACTGCACCTAGCCGAATCTAATGTTTTAATGGCAAGCATAATAAAAGCGGTCCTCGGCTTAAAGGAGCTTTCAGTCTGGCAGAGGAGACAGAAAATTAACTAGGCAATGTCACTGTGTGCTTAGAGTTGTGGGATTATATATGTGGGATATCTAACCCAAACCTAAGGGATTAGAAAAGACTTCTCCAGGGATGTGAGGCCTAATCAGGACCTAATCATAGAGGTACTTATAAGCCATATAACGAGAGCAGAATTCTATCTCTGTCTATCTATGTATCTGTCTGTCTTTCTATTGTTCTATTGCTCTATCATCTACCAATTATCTATTTTCTCTTTATATAGTTTGGAAAATGATTGAGAGGCAAAAGATTGAGAAGCCTTTAGGAGGCTTTTGGTGTATTCCTGAGAGTTAGTTGTGGCTTGACTAGAGCAGGGAGAATAAGGGCTTAGAGACAGATGAACATTAAAAAAAAATTTATGGAAAGAGTTGTGGAGTTAGGGAGAGGGAGCAGATTTAAGTTTCATTGGCTTGTGCACCATGCTATTTTGGTTACTATTGCTCTGTAGTATAATTTGAAGTTAAGTATTGTAATTCCTCTAGTTTTCTTCTTTTTGTGTAGGGTAGCTTTGGTTATTCTGAGTCTTCTGTGGTTCCATATAAATTTTAGGATTGTTTTTTCTGTTTCTGGGAGGAATGTCATTGGTATTTGATATGAATTGAATTGAATTAATAGATTGCTTTGGGTAGTATGGACAATTTTGCAATATTGATTCTTTCAATCCATGAACATGGAATATTTTTCCGTTTTTTTGGTGCCCTCTTTAATTTCTTTCATTAGTGTTTTATAGTTTTCATTATAGAATTCTTTCATTTATTCCCAGGTATTTAGTTTTGTGTGGCTATTACAAATGGGATTACTATTTTTGAAATATTTCTTTTTCACATTGTTCACTATTGGTGCATAGAAATGCTACTGATCTTTGTATGTTGATTTTGTATCCTGCAATTTTTCTGAATTGGTTTATCAGTTCTAAGAATTTTCTTGTGAAGTCTAGGTTTTTCCAAATATGAGATTATATTATCTGCAAACAAGGATAATTTGACTTCTTCCTTTCCAATTTGAATTTTTAAAAATTTCTTTCTATTGTCTGATTGCTCTAGCTAGGACTTCCAATGCTATGTTGAATAACAGTGGTGACAATGTGCATTCTTGTGTTCCAGATCTTAGAGGAAATGCTTTCAGTTTTTCCCCATTTAATTTGGTACTAGCTCTGGGTCTGTCATAAATGGCTTTTATTATGTTGAGTTATGTTCCCTCTATCCCCAGTTTTTTGAGGGTTTTTATCATGAAGAGATGTTAAATTTTGTCAAATGCTTTTTCAGAATCAATTGAAACGATCAGATGGTTTTTATTTTTCATTCTGTTGATATGATGTATCACATTGCTTGATTTGCATACTTTGAATTGTCCTTGTATCCCAGGGATAAACTCCACTTGGTCATGATGAGTGGTCTTTCTAATGTATTGTTGAATTTGGTTTGCTTGTATTTTGTTGAGGATTTTTACATCAATATATTCATCAGAGATGTTGGCTGGTAGTTTTCTTTTCTTTATGTGTCTTTGATTTTGGTATCAGGGTAACTCTGGCCTAGTAGAATGAGGTTGAAAGTATTCCCTCTTCCTCCATTTTTTGGGTTAGTTTGAGTAGAATTGGTACTAGTTCCTCTTTAAATGTTTGGTAGAATTTGGCAGTGAAGCCATCAGGTTCCAGGCTTTTCTTTACAGGGAGATTTTTTATTATGGCTTTGATCTTGTTACTTCTTGGTCTGTCCAGGTTTTGGATTTCTTCTTGGTCAATTTTGGTAGGTTGTATGTATCTAGGAATTTGTCCGTTTCTTGGAGATTTTCCAATTTCTTGGCATATATTTGCTCATAGTAGCTGCTTTGAATTTCTGCAATATCAGTTGTATTGTCTCATTTTTCATTTCTGATTTTATTTGGATCTTCTCTCTTTTTTTCTTAGTTTTGCTAAAAGTTTGTCTATTTTGTTTAACTTTTCAAAACACCAACTTTTTGTTTCACTGATTTTTTTGTATTTTTTATTTTTAAATTTCAATTTCATTTATTTCTGCTCTGATCTTTATTATTTCTTTTCTTCTACTAATTTTGGGTTTGGTTTGCCCCTGCTTTTCTAGTTCTTTAAGATACATTGTTAGATTGTTCATTTGAAGTTTTTTTTTTTTGAGACAGAGTCTTGCTGTCGCCCAGGCTGGAGTGCAGTGGCGCGATCTCGGCTCACTGCAAGCTCCGCCTCCCAGGTTCACGCCATTCCCCTGCCTCAGCCTCTCCGAGTAGCTGGGACTACAGGCGCCCGCCACCACGCCCGGCTAATTTTTTTGTACTTTTAGTAGAGACAGGATTTCACCGTGGTCTCCATCTCCTGACCTCATGATCCGCCCACTTCGGCCTCCCAAAGTGCTGGGATTACAAGCGTGAGCCACCGCGCCGGGCATCATTTGAAGTTTTTCATCTTTTCTTGATTAGGCACTTATAGCTATAAACTTCCTTCTTAATAAACATACATGTGCATATGTCTTTATAGCAGCATGATTTATAGTCCTTTGGGTATATACCCAGTAATGGGATGGCTGGGTCAAATGCTATTTCTAGTTCTAGATCCCTGAGGAATTGCCACACTGACTTCCACAATGGTTGCACTAGTTTACAGTCCCACCAACAGTGTGAAAGTGTTCCTATTTCTCCACATCCTCTCCAGCACCTGTTGTTTCCTGACTTTTTAATGATGGCCATTCTAACTGGTGTGAGATGGTATCTCATTGTGGTTTTGATTTGCATTTCTCTGATGGCCAGTGATGATGAGCATTTCTTCATGTGTTTTTTGGCTGCATAAGTGTCTTCTTTTGAGAAGTGTCCGTTCATGTCCTTTGGCCACTTTTTGATGGGGTTGTGTGTTTTTTTCTTGTAAATTTGTTTGAGTTAATTGTAGATTCTGGATATTAGCCCTTTGTCAGATGAGTAGGTTGCAAAAATTTTCTGCCATTTTGTAGGTTGCCTGTTCACTCTGATGGTAGTTTCTTTTGCTGTGCAGAAGCTCTTTAGTTTAATTAGATCCCATTTGTCAATTTTAGCTTTTGGTGCCATTGCTTTTGGTGTTTTATACATGAAGTCCTTGCCCACGCCTATGTCCTGAATGGTATTGCCTAGGTTTTCTTCTAGGGTTTTTATGGTTTTAGATCTAACATGTAAGTCTTTAATCCATCTTGAATTAATTTTTGTTTAAGGTGTAAGGAAGGGATCCAGATTCAGCTTTCTACATATGGCTAGCCAGTTTTCCCAGCACTATTTATTAAATAGGGAATCCTTTCCCCATTTCTTGTTTTTGTCAGGTTTGTCAAAGATCAGATAGTTGTAGATATGTGCCGTTATTTCTGAGGGCTCTGTTCTGTTCCATTGATCTGTATCTCTGTTTTGGTACCAGTACCATGCTGTTTTGGTTACTGTAGCCTTGTAGTATAGTTTGAAGTCAGGTAGCATGATGCCTCCAGCTTTGTTCTTTTGGCTTAGGATTGACTTGGCGATGTGGCTCTTTTTTTGTTCCATATGAACTTTAAAGTAGTTTTTTCTAATTCTGTGAAGAAAGTCATTGGTAGATTGATGGGAATGGCATTGAATCTATAAATTACCTTGGGCAGTATGGCCATTTTCACGATAGTGATTCTTCCAACCCATGAGCATGGAATGTTCTTCCATTTGTTTGTATCCTCTTTTATTTCATTGAGCAGTGCTTTGTAGTTCTCCTTGAAGAGGTCCTTCACATCCCTTGTGAGTTGGATTCCTAGGTATTTTATTCTCTTTGAAGCAATTGTGAATGGGAGTTCACTCATGATTTGGCTCTCTGTTTGTCTGTTATTGGTGTATAAGAATGCTTATGATTTTTGTACATTGATTTTGTATCCTGAGACTTTGCTGAAGTTGCTTATTGTGGCACTATTCACAGTAGCAAAGACTTGGAACCAACCCAAATGTCCAACAACGATAGACTGGATTAAGAAAATGTGGCACATATACACCATGGAATACTATGCAGCCATAAAAAATGATGAGTTCATGTCCTTTGTAGGGACATGGATGAAACTGGAAATCATCATTCTCAGTAAACTATCGCAAGGACAAAAAACCGAACACCGCATGTTCTCACTCATAGGTGGGAATTGAACAATGAGAACACATGGACACAGGAAGGGGAACATCAAACACCGGGGACTATTGTGGGGTGGGGAGAGGGGGGAGGGAAAGCATTAGGAGATATACCTAATGCTAAATGACAAGTTAATGGGTGCAGCACACCAACATGGCACATGTATACATGTGTAACAAACCTGCACATTGTGCACCTGTACCCTAAAACTTAAGTATAAAAAAAAACAACAACTTCCCTCTTAGTAATGCTTTTGCTAACCATAGGTTTTGGTATGTTGTGTTTCTGTCATCATTTATTTTAATACGTTTTTCAATTTCCTTCTTTTTTTTAGACAGAGTCACTTTGTCGCCCAGGCTGGAGTGCAGTGGCGTGATTTCAGCTCACTGCAACGTCCACTCCCTGGGTTCAACTAATTCTCTGCCTCAGCCTCCCGAGTAGCTGGGATTGCAGGCACCCACCATCAGGCCTGGCTAATTTTTGTATTTTTAGTAGAGACGGAGTTTCACCATCTTGGCCTGGATGGTCTTGAACTCCTGACCTGATGATCCACCCACCTCAGCCTCCCAAAGTGCTGGGATTACAGGCATGAACCACCGCAATTTCCTTCTTAATTTCTTCATTAACCCACTGTTCACTCAGGAGCATACTGTTCAATTTCTATGTATTTTTATAGTTTCCAAAATTTATCTTTTCATTAATTTCTAGTTTTATTCCATTGTGCTCAGAGAAGATGCTTGATATTATTTCAATTTTTTGATTGTTTTGAGACTCGTTTTGTGAACTAATATATGGTCTATGCTTGGGGAAGATTCATGTGCTGAAGAAAAGAATGTGTATTCTGTAGCTTTTGGAAGAAATGTTCTGTAAGTATCTTTTAGACACATTTGGTTTATAGTGCAGATTAATTCTGTTTCTTTGTTGGTTTTCTGTCTGGAAGATCTGTCCATTGCTGAAAGTGGGGTGTTGCAGTCTCCAGCTATTATTGTATTGGGGCCTATCTTTCTCTTTAGTTCTAGTAATATTTCCTTTATATATCTGGGTGCTCCAGTGTTTGCACATATATATTTGAAATTGTTGTATCTTCTTGCTGAATTTACCCCTTTATCATTATATAGTAACCTTTTTTGTCTTATAGTTTTTGTCTTGAAATCTATTTTTTCTGGTATAAGTAGAGTGACTACTGCTCTTTTTTGGTTTCCATTGGCATAAAATATCTTTTTCCATCCTTTTGTTTTCAGTCAATATGTGTCTTTATAGGTGAAGAATGTTTCTTGTAGGCAACAGATTAATGGTTCTTGTTTTTGTTCATTCAGCTGGTTTATGTCTTTTGATTGAATAATTTATTCCATTTACATTCAATGTTATTGTTGATAACACTTTGTTTTTTGTTTTCTGGTTGTTTTGTGATCTTTTCTTCCTTCTTTCCTTCATTCCTGTCTTCCTCTAGTTAGGGTGATTTTCTCTGGTGATATGATTCAGTTTCTTGCTTTTATTTTTTATGTATTCGTTGTACGTTTTTTTGGCTTGAGTTTACCATGAAGCTTGCAAATACTATCTTATAACCCATTTTAAAAAAATCTGATAACAACTTAACACTATTTACATAAACATGCAAGCAAAAAGAAAACCTAATAAAAACTTGCCTTAACTTTGTCCCCCAATTTTTAACTTTTTGTTGTTTCTATTTATGTTCTATTGTACTAAGTCTTGAAAAGTTGTTGTAGTTATTTTTTTATTGATTTATCATTTAGTCCTTCCACTTAAGATAAAAGTAGTTTATGCACCACAGTTACAGTGTTATAATATTCTGTGTTTTTCTATGTACTTACTATTACCAATAAGTTTTGTACCTTCAGGTGTTTATTTGTTGTTCATTTATGTCCTTTTCTTTTTGATTGAAGTACCCCCTTTAGCATTTCTTATAGAAGGGATCTGATATTGATGAAATCTCTCTGCTTTTGTTTATCTGGGAAATTCTTTATTTATCCTTCATGGTTGAAGGATATTTTTACCAGATATACTATTCTAGGGTAAAAGTATTTTTCCTTCAGCACTTTAAATATGTCATGTCACCCTCTTCTGGCTTGCAAGGTTTCCACTGAAAAGTCGGTTGCCAGATATGTTGGCGCTGCATTGTACATTATTTGTTTCTTCTCTCTTGCGGTTTTTAGGATTCTTTCTTTGTCTTTAACCTTTGGGAGTTTGGCTATTAAATGCCACAAGGTAATCTTCTTTGGGTTAAATCTGCTTGGTATTATATAACCTTCTTGTACTTGGATATTTATATCTTTCTCTGGGTTTGGGAAGTTCTCTGTTAACATCCCTTTGTATAAATTTTCTACCCCTATCTCTGCTCTATTACCTCTTTATGGCCAATAACTCTTAGATTTGCCCTTTTGAGACTGTTTTCTAGATCTTGTAGGCATGCTTTATTATTTTTTATTCTTTTTTTGTCTCCTCTCACTGTATTTTCAAATAGCCTGTCTTCAGGCTCACTGATTCTTTCTTCTGCTTGATCCATTCTGCTATTAAAGCACTCTGATGTATTCTTTAGAAGGACAATAGCAGTTTTCAGCTCCAGAATTTCTGCTTGATTTTTTAAAATTATTTCCATCTCTTTGTTAAATTTATCTGATAGAATTCTGAATTCCTTCTCTGTGTTATCTTGAATTTCTTTGAGTTTCCTCAACACAGCCATTTCTAAAAGGTCATATTTCTCTGTTTCTCCAGGATTGGTCCCTGGTGCCTTATTTAGTTCATCTGATGAGGTAATATTTTCCCGGATGGTTTTGATGCTAGTAGATATTGTTTGGTGTCTGGGCATTGAAGAGTTAGGTATTTATTGTGGTCTTCACTGTCTGTGCTTATTTGTAGCTTTCCTTCTTGGGAAGGCTTTCCAGATATTTGAAAGGACTGGGATGTTGTGATCTATGCTGTTCCTGCTTTAGGGGGCACCCCAAGCCCAATAATGCTGTGGTTCTTGCAGACTCATAGAGGTACTGTCTTGATAGTCTTGGCTAAGATCTGAGAGAATTCTCTGGATTACCAGCAGGCTTTTGTTCTCTTACTTTACTTTCTCCCAAACATACAGAGTCTCTCTTTCTCTCTTTCAGAGCCACCTAAAGCTGGAAGTGGAGTGACAAAAGTACCCCTATAGCCACCACCACTATGACTGGGTTGGGTCAGACCTGAAGCCAGCACAGTGCTGGGTCTTGCCTATGGCCTGCTGTAACCACTCTCTGGCTACTGCCTGTGTTTGCTCAAGGCCCTAGGCCTCCACTATCAGCAAGGAGCAAAGCCACTCAGTCCTATGCCCTTCCCTTTAGGTTAGTGAGGTCCCCTCAGGACTGGTTGAGTCCAGAAGTGTTATCCAGGAGTCAGGGACAAGAGTCAAAAACCTTAGAAGTCTACCTGGTATTCTATTGTATTATGGCTGAGCTGGTACTCTAACCATAAGATGCAGTCCTTCCAACTCTTCCCTCCCCTTTCCAAAGGCTGAGGATCCTCACTTCCATAGCTACTGCCACCCCTGCCCACAAGGAGTACTGCCAGACCACCACTGATGTTTCCTTAAGGCACAGGGTCTCTTAAGTCAGCTTGTGGTGAATGCTGCCTGGCCTGGGACTAACCCATCAGGGCAGTGGGCTTCCCTCTGGCCCAGGGCAGGTCCGTAAATGCCATCCAATAACCAAGTCCTGGAATTGGGGACCCCAAGAGTCCACCTGGTGCTCTGTCCACCTATGGCAGTGTTGGTACCTGAAGCCACCAAGTCTCAGAGGCTCAGTAAAGCCCTTGATGTAGTACCTAGGTATCTCTGCTGGTTATTCAGGGCCCAAAGACTCTTCAATTAGCAGGTGATCAATGTTGGCAGGACTGGGTCCTTTGCTTCAAGGTAGAGGATTCCCTTCTTGCCCAGGGTGTTTCTATAAATGTGGTCTGGAAGCTAGGGCCTGGAATGGTGGCCTTATGACACTGACTAGTGCCTTACCCTGCTGTGGCTGAGCTGGTATCCAAGATGCATGACAAAGTCCTGCCACTCTTCCTTCTCCTCTCCTCTCCTCAAACTGAAGGAAGGAGTCTCTTGGAGCTGTAAGCTGTGCACCCTGGGGTGAGGGAAGGGGTAATGCCAGCACTCCCTTGGCTGCCCTACCTGGTGTCTTAATATATCACATGCCCCCGTTTCCCAGTCCACTGTCTCTAGGCCTAGTTCAGCCCTAGGACTCACCTAAGGGTTGCAGTCCTTATGGCCTAGACTGCCTTTCGAGTTTACTTAGAGGCCCAGAGCACTTTGTCCCTCAGTGGCGAGGTTTGCAGGCACTCAAATTCAGACTGTTATCTGGGACTGGTTTAAATGCTCCCTCTGTGGGCAGGTGTCAGCTAATTTGGTTTGCTTTTCCTTTCTGCGCAGCCCTGAATTCAATGAATAGCCCTGGGTTCAATGCCTCACAATTGTGTTCTGCCTCCTCCAGTGTCCGGAGATGCTCTCTGAACCACGCTGCTCCTGCTGCCAGGGTTTGGGAAGGGGTGGTATCAGTGATTCAAGACTGCTGTTTCTAACTCTTCAGTGCCTCTTTCAGTGATGTGTTAAACCAGGTGCTATGAGTGCTCACCTGTTTCTTGGTTCTTATGAAGGTGTTTTTTTCTGTGTAGATAATCGTTAACTTGGTGTCCTTGTTGGGGGAGTGATCGGTGGAGCTTTCTAGTCTGCCTTCTTTCTCCATCTCCTATCTAAAATTCCTAGATATTTGTTATATCAGGAAAACTTATAATAAACTTTTGTATGTATATATGCACATAGTTTCCCAGAGAACTGGCTGTTACGCATTTATTCAAACAGTACTGATCACATACATCTCCCCACACAGTTCCCTCACACCCTTTTGCTTCTTGCCTTCATCCGTGGCCCCATATAACTGTTGATCTATTGTCATTGTAGATTATTTTTGCCTGTTCTACAATTTTATATATATTATTATATATATTTCAATATGTTATTTTATATAAATGTAAACATACTCTTTTATATATTGTGTTTTTTTACTGAATATCATGTTTTAAAGATTCATCTGTGTTGTTACAACTATCAGATATATCTGTAGTTGGTTTTATTTTCTGATTGCTACATAGTATTCTACTATATGTAGATACCATGATTGCTTTTTCATTCACCTGTTGAAGGACTATTTTTTCTTTAGTTATTGGCTATTATAAATAAAGCTGCTGTAAGTTTTTGTACACAAGTTATTTCATGGCTGATGTTTATCATTTCTTTTGGAGGAAATACCTAAGAGTAGAATTGCTAGGTCATATGGAACATATGTTTTATGTTCTAAGAAGCTGCTAAACTTTTCCAAAGTGGCTGTACTATTTTACATTCCCCCAGTCTTGTCTGAGAATTCCAGCTACTCCACATCCTCACCAATACTGCATTGTCTTCATCTTCTTAATTTTAACCACTTAAAATGTGTGTGTAGGTAATTCATTGTGGTTTAAAACTACTATTTTCAAAGAAGTGAAAAAGTATAGTAAAATATGTGGAATATGGAAGTGAAATCTAAGAGAGGAGTGTTTAGAGAAACAGAGATATGTACAGTGTTACGTGATGCTAAGAGGATAAAAAAGGGAAGAACAGGAAGGTGTCCATTGGATTAAATAGCAGAAAAGTCATTTTTACTTTGGTAGGAGTGATGATGGAGAGAAAATTGAAATCATTCCGTGGAAACTCCCACTGTTTTCCACCCTTAAGCCTAGAATTCAGTACTATTCATGTCACGAAGGGTCCAAGTATGTTATAAAATTTAGCTTTTTATGTTGCTCAAACCTCACAATTGGACAAGGAAGAATCTCTCTCCTCAAGTAGAATCTTAGGCTGACATTGACCTTTCTCTTGCTAGGACATTTGATGTGCAGATGGACCTAGGAATAAGCTATTCTCATTTGTTTACTTCCAGACTGGAAAATTCCTTTTGGAAATGAATTACTAGAGAGTAAGTAAAACTTTATCCCATTTCCAATGTCCTTCTAACTTGGTGATTTTTTTCCCAAAAGGGGATGATAAATCATCTGAATTGTCCCCTGATTTGTTCAGTGTCTACAGAATAGGTTTTATTAAATCAGTGATTATATTAGTGAAATGAGTGAAAGAATGAATGAATAAAGGAGTGAATGAGATATATCATATAAAGTAGGTTCTTGGTTAAAATCCTGTTTTCAATTTTCATTCTTTTTTTTTTCTGTAAGCACTGATACATACGTATATACAGATACACATACACATACATATATACATATATACATACACATACATATATACATACACATACATACGCATATGTATATACAGAATTCTGATCATTTCTAACTACCTCTACTACTATTTTCCTGATTCAACAACTGTAGTTTCTCACCTGAATTATTGCAATCACCTCCTAATTGTTCTGCCTGCTAGGTTGACATGGTAACTTCCATTTCCAATTCAGCAGTCAAAATGATTCTTTTAAAACATCTCAAATCACGTCACCTTCCAATAGCTTCCAACAATGTGGCAATGTCGGAGCAGAAGAAAATATTCTTCCATTACATTGGCTTATAATACCTTTTAATATCTGGCTCTTTGCAATCTCTCATATTGCAACTTTTGCATATGTTGCATATGTTTGCATTGCATCCTGTCCTGCAACTTTTCCCTATGCTTTCTAAACTTCAGCATCCTAGCCCTTCTTCAAACATGCCAAGCACCCTTCTACCTCATGGCGCAACCTCATGTACTCTTCCTCCTGCCTGAAACATTCATTCTCCAATAATCACATGGCTTGTTTTCTCTTATTTATGCTCAAATATTTTTTATTAGAAAGACCATCTTTGACAACCAGAAATAAACTTCACCCTTACCCCTACTGTTTTTCCTTTCTTTGTTATCTTGCTTTATTTTTCTTAATTCTTATTTGTTACCATATTTTATATTTGTATTTTTGTTTGTTTACCATCTGTCTTCCAGTTAATAAACCTGAAGTTGTAAATTCTAGGCCATTATGGGCTTTGTGTTCTAGTGGCCAGCACAAAGCAAGTGTGTATTGGTAAATTAACTAATAGGATATCATTTTTTATCTTGGTTTCCGGATTTTGGCTTACAAAATGCTACTCCTAGTTCATCATTGGGTTCAGTGATTTACCTTGAATGCCATTTCCCCATGTTTTCCCATTTGATTAAACAAATAAACAAAAAAGCAAGAAAATAAGCATAGAGGCATATAGAGAATCCTAACAATAAATTTTATTAGAGCGTGGTAAAAATTAAGAAATATTCATGGAATGATAATGGCTTTGATGATGTTTCAAATTGCTGGAGGTTTGGCTAAGTTGGGGAGATCTGGACAGGCTGCTGCAGATGTCTCCAGCACTGGAACTGAAGGCTTGAGGAGCAGGCCAAGTTTGCATAAGTAAGTTGGAATTCATCCAGTCAACATTCTTTGCAGGCATTTTAATTGATTTAAATTGTTGCAATTAGCACTAAAAACCATTATTTATCTATTTCAGCATTTTAGTGGGAGTGCCATGTACTCATTAAAATGCACATTTTATATAAAGCTCATGATCAATCTGCCCCTTGGCCTGAAAATTTGGCACTACAACCCCTGTGCCAAGGAAGTGTCCCTTTGCCTTCTGGCAATTGGGGAGGTGGCAACCTCAGACCAGAACACAGATGGTGATTGAAAACAATGCAGTTCAACCTTCTTAACATGACCTTGACTAGGCTGCACAGGTCTCCCTGTGCCCTATAAATTACAGGTGATTACGCAGAATAGGAGAGAGGCTCATTCTCTTGAGTCACCAGTGAAGTGCAACTGATTTCACTTAAGGCTGAGCAGCAGTAAAGTATATTAATATCAGCTTAATTTGTGGTAATTGAGGTAGCAATAAAGAATTACCCCTGGAATATTTTATTCCCATGATTATCTGGGTGTTTAAACTATGGGAGTGATTTTTTTTTTTGGTCATAGTATAAAATATCCCATTCTCTCCCATCAGGAACTTAGTGTAATTATCGTCTGGCAGACAACACTGTGTTCAGCCATTTCCCCTGTCCCTTGGATGCATTTTTATTAGCCGAACCATCAAGTAACCTTATTTATTATTCTAGATAGAAGCATTTTGATCTCATTAGCATGGATAATTTTCTCCAAACTTATGTATTCATACTGCAGCCAAAGCTCCCTTTATGACAATTAAGATATACTGTTTTTTTTCATTGGGTGCCCTAATATACAATTAAGATACCATTCAAATCAGTAAATTTATTAGTATATTAACACACTAATTGGATTACAAACACATCCTCTTATTTCTGAAATGTTTATGATTTAATTGACTTGTTTAAACTAATTTTCATCTCCCCGTGCAATTATAGTTTGTTGTTAATTGAACTTATTTACACATGGAATACTGATACTGTATTCTCTTGTACCATGGAAATAGATCTAAAGGTCTCATCAGAGGGCTAAATTTTTGGCTTTATTCTTTGGGCACCTGAAACTGCTACCAGAGATAATAATGATCATGTAATATTCATTTGCTGAAATGTGTAAGAATTAGTTTCAGTAACTTCTAGAAGAAATAAGCATGATTCCATTAGTTTACAATTATTGACTTATTCATGCACACTATATGTGGAAGAATTATTACTTTAAAAACATTCTTTTCCTCCCTCCCTAATTCAGTTATGGGTCCATAACTGAGATGGCCAAGCCCAGTGTCGCAGAAATAATGGGATATGGTGATGTATTTTGGAACGCTGGCAATCTGCACTGCTGTTTCCATGTCTGGAATGCTCCCTGAATTAAAGATTTTAAAGAGAGTCAAAGAGACATGCATGCACATTTTTGAAAAGTAATTCCAAATGCATTATAATGCCTAATGGTAATGGTTTACTTTCAGGGGTAAATTTCATGGCTCGAGCTTGTATGTTGTCCTAGAGAAAGGTAGCTAAGATGTAAAAAGAATTGCTTGCAATAATTTTGAGGACTTTTAGCACTGTGGTTTTCCTCCTTGCAGCTTCAAATTTCTTCTTTTTTCATTATTTTTGTTGTGAAATATAACCCACATTCAGAGAAGCACATAAAACATAGATGAATACCTGTGTGACCACTCCCTAGGTCAGGAAATAGAATGTTACCTGCATGTCTCAGCTCTCCTTTCTGTCTCCTCTCAGGGCCTCTTAATAAAGGTTACTGACTTCCATGGGAATTACTTTCCTGCTTTTCCCTATAATTGTATACCTAAGTCTCCATTCTTAAACACTATAGTATAGCTTTGTTGGCTCTTAGCTTTATGTGAGCAGGTACACAGTATATATTCTTTTGTGTCAGGGTCTTTTACCTTAATAATGTTTGTGAGTCTGTGTTCAATATCCAAGTTGCCTGTAGCTATAGTTTACTCGTTTTTATTGCTGTACAGTATCGAATTGGATGAACATAACCAAATGTTGTGTCCATTCCATTGTTGATGAACATTCTGGTTGTCTCCATATTGGAACGATGACATATAATGCTACTTTCAGGTATTCGCTGAAGTGAAATTGCCAGACCAAAGTTGCACAATTTACTTCTTCAAAGTAGCTCAGGAGGAGTCCCATTATTTCACTTTCTTGCTCACCTTTATTGTCAATCTTTTTACCCTGTGCAATGGTATTTAGCTCTGATTTTAATTAGCATTTTCCTGATGACTAACGATGTCTAGAAACTTTATATTTATATTGGCACTTTGGATAATCCCTTTTGTGCAGTGCCCACTAAAATCGTTGGCCCATTTTTCTATCGAGTTTTTATGAACTTTCTCTCACTGTTTTTTGGCAAATTTCATTTATTCTGGATGTAGTCTTTTGGTATATGTATTAGACATATCTTTTCTTATTATGTATCTTGCCTTTTACTTACACATATCTTTCAATGAGCAGAAGGTCTTAGATTTTATTTTTTTGTTTGAAGTCATGATGATATTTGGCTGTATTATTTTCTACAAGTAAGTTACGTTGTCATTTACATTTAAATATATAATTCATTTAGAATTAATCTTAGTGTATGGTGTGAGGTAGGTGTCTGTCTTTTTCTTGTGTGGTATGAATTTGGTGAGTTGTATATTTCAAGAAATTTTTCCATTTTTTCTAAGTAGTTGAATTCGTTGGCATACAATGTGGATAATTTCTTTTTTGTTTTTAATTGTTAGTAAGAACTGTATTGGTCACTCTCTTGTGTTCATGATATTGCAGATTTGTATTGTTTCTTTTTTTCTTTAGTTCATCAATGCGTTTATTGGTTTTATTGATCTTTACATAAAATGAACTTTGGCTTATTAACTTTCTGAATTGTTTTTTCATTTTAAAATTTCATTTACCTTTGTTCTTCTTATTTCCTTCCTTCTTTTTGCTTTGCATTTTATTTTCCTTTTCAATGCTCTTCAGGTACAACCTTAGGTCAGCATTTAAAGCTGAAAGTTAACCATTTCCTCTAAGCACAACTTTGGCTGAATCTAGAGATTTTGATATGTTGTATTTTTATAATCATTTAGTGCATAATATTTTCTAATTTTCTTTGTGAGTTCTTCTTTAACCCAGATTACTTAGAAGTATGTGCTTTAACTTTAAAAAGATGGATCTTTCTGAGTTAAATTGTTACTGATTTTCAAGTTAATTTTATTGTGCTCAGAGAACATACTCTATATTATTTTAAAAATAATAGACTGATTTTTGAGCAATTTTAGGTTTAAAAAAATTTAAACCAAGGATACAGAGAGCTCCTGTATTCCCTCTCAAGCCCTCACACCTGCCAGTTTCCTCCAAGTCCCCTGACACTTACATGCAGTTTCCCCCATGATTAACATTTTGTATTAGTGTGATACACTTGGTACAATTAATGAATCAATATTGATACATTCTTGTTAACTGTAGCCTATTCTTTACATTAAGGTTCAATCTTTGTGTTGTATAGTTCTGTGGGTTTTAACAAACACATAATATTTAATATCGTGGACATAGTATTTAATATCATGTTTCCACCGTTTCAGCTCTACAATGAGGGAGGGTCTTAACCCTGCATCCGTTTCAGGTTGCTCTTCTGAGTGAATCTCTCAGGGTCCTCTTTTTCTACATTTGGGTCAAGGCAGTGTTCTGGCCCTGGTCCCTAGGACCTGAAACTTAGGGATCCTGTGTTCCCCATGACCCAGGTCAATCCTGTCCTCTTAGTGGATGTTGTGACCTTGGGAAGTGGCCAAAATACAAAGATACAAAATATGGATCTCCTCTGTACATATTTTGGGCCTGGGACTCAATGCTCTAAGAAGACAAATTATTTGAGTCAAGGGCATTTCAGTGGCAAAACAATGAGGCTGGGTTGGCAGATCTTCTTCCAGCTGGAGCTTTGACCCTCTTACAAGATGGTCTTTCAGGTATGGTTTGCCAGATCTTTATGTTTCAGCAGGCTCAAAGGTACAGATCATTCTTCAGCACCTGGAGCCCTAGATTGCTCAATTCTCCATTTACATTTTGGGAACTTCTATGGTCACGGGCTCTCTGGAGGTGTCTTGACTTGTTTTGGGAGCAGTGGACTCCATGAACTGTTAAACTGCTCTGATTTGTCCTCACTGCCCTGGAAGGCATGGGGGCTGGGGTGTCCTGCCCAATGCCAAGTAATGGTAAGTTGTTCACAGAATGCAGCTCATAGCCCTGCTCGATTGTTCTGGACATAATCCTTTCTGTTCTCCAACCACATCTGAATGTGCACCCTCTTTATTGCCCATCTCCAGCTGCTTGTGACCAACAAGTTGAGGGTTAAAAAAATGTCTAACCACCACATGACAGGTTGCAGCTTAACCCCAGAGAGAGACCAGCAAGTGATGAAAAGAAACCCACTCTACATGGAGAACACAGTGTGAGAAGGAGGAGGGACAAACCCCTGCCCGATCCCTGCCTCCAGGAAAAGGCTGTGATGGGCAGACATGAGTCTTCCCGGCCTGCCAATGTGGGGGCAGAAGAGGCCACCCACAGGAACTCTGGAGATGAGCTCCCTGGGACAGTTCCATAGAAAAGGAAGGGGCCAGGCTGAGTCAGCAGGAAGGTGGTCGGTTCCGTGGGGGCAGTGGAGGGTCTGCTGGTGGAGGGTGATTCTGTGAATCTGAGGTTGATGAGTGATTCTGGGCAAGGGCATGGGGTCAGGTGAGGACATCTTTCCCTTGTCTGCCCTGGACCCTGAAGGACTCAGAGACTGGGACCCAATTCTCATGCTCTTCTCCTTAGACAAACCTCAGTCCATCATTATTCTTGAATAATGCAACTTTCTACCTGAAATTCACACAACTCTGTGTTTCTTTCCTGTTACTCTTTTTAGGAGAGTAAAAATCATTTTTCATTGTCCCTTTTCGGAAAACTCGAAGAAGTCTTTTTGTGCATGATCTTCTATTGAGATTCTGGTCAGTGTTCCTCTGCCGAGGACATGTGCGGAATGTCTAGCCCACAGGAGTGTATGTGCCCCATCAGGTAGGACTCTGTTCCCTGAAGACAGAGCTCAGATTTTAGCAACTGATCAAAGGCTTCCAGAGACTTGGTTTTGCTCTTCAGATCAGCCCTGAAACAGGGGCTGGGCCCAGAGATACCTGACATGTGACGCAGGATGATGAACAATTATTGTGTGACTCTGTGCCCCAGACAAATCCTACACTCTTAAACAATCTGTTCCAAGGACACAGAGTCACAGTGTTTGAAATTTTACCCTGGAGTCCTCTACCATCCCCAGATTAGTCTGTGAGCTTGGACTGAAGCCTTCTGCTGCTGACTCTCTTTTCTTAAAGGAAAATGTCCTGTTTTTTCCTGAGAGAACTCAGCTCAGAAGTCTGTTCAACAGAAGTGATTCAGGAAAGTGAGAGGAGGAACAGAGAACACGAGAGTCTCTCTGTGTTCCGGAGGGGTTGGATCTGGGATCCCTTATCTGATTTCTGTCTCTTTCCCAAATGAATTCATTTGGAGGAAGTACAGAAAAGGAAGGAAGAGCTACACAGCACACAGTAAGAAAAAAACAAATAAAATGGCTCTTGGAGGGTGAGCTCAAGCTACAGCTGTTCAGGAGGTAGGGATCCATCCCTGTCTTCCATGGCACACTCTATCCTCAGGCAGCACTGGGCTCTGGACACTGAGCCTGTGAGCTTTTGCCCACAGATGTAGCATCACTAAGCCAGGGGATGGTCCTGAAGAACCCTCAGGAGGCAAAAGTGGACCCATGCTCTTTACCTTTGTACAACTTTCTTTCAATATGTCTCCAGATATGAACTTGGTCCAACCGTACCTGTTGGCATTCCTTCCTTTGTAGTCACCAGTTCCAAGTTCTGAGAGTTTCTTGTTTTCCCAGGATTTTTGATTAATTCCCAGGGCTTTATTCTCATTTACTCCAGTTTCTCCATATAATCTGGCCTCTGTAGAGTAGTTTCAATGCCCTAAAACCCCCCTCTACTCCACTTATTCATTTCTCCCTTCCCATAACCCCAAGTAACAACTGAACCTTAATTGATTCTGAAAGTTTTGCTTTTTTCTAAAACATATTGTTGGAATCATATGGTCTGTACCTTTTGCAGAATGATTTCTTTCACTTAGGAATGATGAGCTCAGAATTTAAAGTTCTTACCGCCTCTCTCTGCTTATGCAGTACCCCACCTTGCTAATCCATTTCTCTGAGGTCCCCAGACTCCCAATGTAATTTTACCCATAAATATACAGAGTAGTTCTACTCTCCCAAGTATCTATCTCAGCCTGCACAGTTAAACCCATCTGGGTTTGAAGCCTGGGCGAGGCCTTCTGTTCAATAGTAGTTTGAGTTCTATAAAGCAACACATTTCCTTTAAAAAAAAATTTACGCTTGTGGTTACTTACCCTGGGAACGGTTTTCTTTTCTTCTTATTTTTTGTTCTTTTTTTTTTTTTTTTTACCTTCTGTTTCCTGTGTTTTCACCCAAACTACTTTTGGTCTCTCAAAAATTCTCAAAACAAATAATGAGGTTATATACATAAAGTATACAGTGGTCCCTGGGTGTTCTTGAGAAATTTGTTCCAGAAACCCCCATATCAAAATCCTCAGATGCTCAAGTCTCTTCTATAAAATGGCATAGCATTTACTTATAAACCATGTACATATCCAGTATACTTCAAATCAAGCTTTTCCAACTCGTGGCCTACGGTTCCCATGTGGCCCAGGAGGGGTTTGAATGAGGCCCAACACAAATTCATAAACTTTCTTAAACCATTATGAGTTTTTTTTGTGATTTTTTTTCTATTTTTTTTTTTAGGTCATAGCTATCATTAGTGTTAGTGAATTTTATGTGTGGCCCAGGACAATTCTTCTTACAGTGTGGCCCAGGGAAGCCAAAAGATTGGACACCCCTGCTTTAAATCATCTCCAGATTACTTATAATACCTAATACAATGTAATGCTATGTAAATAGTTATTATACTAACTATATTGTTTTATTATTTGTAATATTATTTTATTGTATTGTTATTTTTTGTTTTTTAAGAATATTTTTGTCTGTGGTTGATTAAATCTGCAGATGCTAAACATGAAGATAGGGCCAATTGTATATGAGATTTATCTCCTAAGTCTGGCAGCATTTAACAATGTATAATACTAACTGCTTCATTATTGACAGTCTGTGACTCGGTATTCTCTGAAACAATGTGTATTTTCTCTACCATTCTCATCACTTCCTTGTGTCTTCACTGGCAGAGTCATTACCATCCGTATTTCTACCAACACTTTGTTCAAGGCAATATCAGCTTTTTCTATCATGTTCCTCAAATTTCTCTCATCCTGTTCCCAATTCCCACTTCTGAAAACACTTCCACATTTTTGGGTATTTTATGTAGCATCACATTACGTCCAGGCACCATTATGTGTATTAAGTTTCCCTTTGCTGCTCTAACAAATTAACACAAACTTATTGGCTTAAAAATGCATATGTACACTTTGGGAGACTGAGGTGGGTGGATCACAAGTTCAGGAGTTCAAGACCAACCTGGGCAGTATGGTGAAACCCCATCTCTACTAAAAATCCAAAGAAAAATTTAGTTGGGTGTGGTGGCGGGCACCTGTAGTCCCAGCTACTCAGGAGGCTGAGGCAGGAGAATTGCTTGAACCCAGGATGGGGAGGTTGCAGTGAGCCAAGATCGGACCACTGCACTCCAGCCTGGGTGACAGAACGAGACTCTGTCTCAAAAAAAAAAAAAAAAAAAAAAAAGTATATGTATTATAGTATGCTTCTGAAGGCCAAAAATCTTAAAAGGGTCTCAGTTGGTGAAATGCAGGTGTTGACACGGCTGCACTGCCTTCCAGAGGCTCTAGGTGGGAGCCTATCTTCTTGCCCTTTCCAGCTTCTACAGACTGTCCACCACTCTGGGCCTATGGCCCCTTCCTTTCTAGCATCAGATTTCTCTTACACTCAATATCCTGCATCTGTCTTTCACTTACAAGGACTCTTGTGATTACACTGGGCCCACCCAGGTATTCCAGGATGATCTCTCTTTCTCAAGGTCGCCTGATTGGCAACCTTAATTCCACTTGCAGCCTTGACATATAACATAACACATTTCCAGGTTCTAGGGATTAGGAGGTGGACACGTTTGGGGGTATACTACTCCATCTACCACAATTGTCATATGGGGAAAGGGTTAGGAAGACATCATGAATCACAAACGCATTCTGGTTTATGAAATCTTTGTCATGAATAAATTTATATCCTTGAACTTATTTATATCTTTGTTGTCAAAGTAGAGAATTGACCTAAATATTGTAAAATTTTGCAGACAAAAACTCTCTTAGGAAAAAATTCATAGGAGAAAAAAACTGAGGGTAAGTTCCTGGTCAAAATAGATCATTTCAAACCTGGAGTTGACATAGTTTGTTTGGGAAGTTCCTTTTACCCTCAGGCACATCATACGGCTTGAAACAAATCTGTTACACTGCAGACATATTTATCATTTTCTCCACTTCATTCAATTTGCATTATAAGAAATTCATTTGGGAAGGCTGGAGAATACTTCTCAAATTCATGCTGTTGATTAAACAGGGCAGAGTAGCTGTGGACCAGAATTGGTAAAGAGTTATACAGAGAGAAAACAGTGGGAATTGATGTGAGTAATGGTGTCTGTCCACGCCTTGAAAAATCCTCTTTAAATTACACTTGTGAGTGGATGGCAGAGCACATTCTCTTGAAGCCACCATCAGTCCTCTGCAGAGGTTATAGTTCTCTTTAATACATCAGCGAGCTTCTCTTTCTTGCAAACCCACTCTTCTGCTGTCTAGAGATGAGAAGCCATCATCTTCACAGTGACAGAAGAACATGAGGGCCATTGATTCAAGAGTGAAATCAAAGGACAGACTATTTAATCTCAAATCCCCTGGACAATTAAGCTCACCGCCTATGGTGAAGGTTTTCTCAATATAAGGTGTTTGAAATTGGGCTGAATTGAAATTTTGACTGATTCTTTTTTAAAGGAAGTGTAAGAGTCTGCTGATGAAGAACAAATTAATCAGCTTTCTTTGCTAATTCTTAGAGTATGTTCTGATGTTTTTTAGCTATTGCTTGGGAGTTGTTTGTAATTGAAATGTTTACAACCTAGTTCTCTAGTAGAAGCAATTTAGCCTAGAAGTTAGGAGCATACCATTTGGATAATTTCGATTTGGAATTAAATCTCAGCTCTACCATCAGGGAACTGTGTTGGCTTAGGCAAATTAATCAGTTTCCTTATCTGTGAAATGGGAATAACCATATCTAATAGATTGGATGGTTATTAGTATTAAATGGGACATGTGTACAGCATACAGTGAAGTGCTTCTGTATAATGTCCTGCTGTCATCATAATCATCTTTCACCAGACTTCTTAATGTCTTTCAAGAGCCATGCACTTGATGTACCTCTGTTGGAAGCTGAGTGTAAAATATAGTATGTATGAGAATTGTAAAATATTGGTGGGCGGAGGAACGTAAATTTAAAATTCCCTAAAACACTTGGTGCACCAAATAAAACATGACCATGGAACAACCTTAACCTTCAGTTTACTGGCCTTCTCAGAGACCTTTCACTCACCAATAATCACAAAATCTTGGAGCCTTTGGAGCTAGATACATCAGAATTTTAGGGCCTGGTTCTGCCCCTTCCCTGGCTGTGTGAACCACTTTTAGTTTTAACTAACCTTAAGCTATAAAGTAAGAACATTCATATCTACCTTACAAAGATGCTGTGATGATTAGAGGTAATATCTTTAAAATGTCTAGGAAGAGCTTCGAAACTATAGATGCATAATGTATGATGGAAATGTATTCTCTCAAAAACAGACATGGAACAGGTTTGCATCTTCCACCATACTCATTATAGTTATTTCAGCCTTTCTGGAACCACCTACTTCTGTCTCCTCTATGGTGAAATGATTCTTATTTTGCTCTCTTATTACATCACAAAGCCCCACATAATCAGCTGTATTCAGGTTTAATAGGGCACAAGGGAAAAGGAAATATATTCTGTTATCCAGCTACATAAATGGAAAATCGATTCCTGCTATGCCAAGTAGAAAAGCTTTGGCATGTATTGTCTCAAAGTAACAACCATACACATTATAGTCAGATTTTGTGTAATAGTATTGGTACTTTTATACAAATGCAATGTACTTTGTGGTTACTTGTAGAACCATAAATATTGTCTATAACATGGTTTCTAGGGGAAAATACTCCAACCAAGCAGCTTATACATGAGATACAACACATTAGAGTGAAAATATAGGTTTGGGAGTTAGAGAGCCCTTCATTTAAGTCCCAGGGTTACTGCTTACAAGCTGAGTCTCTTAATCTTTCTGTCCTTGAGTTTCTACATCTGCAAATGGGAATGGCATGCATACATCCCTCATGCAGTGTTTGGAAAAATAAATGAGACATTGTATGTCAAACACTGGGTAAGCATATAGTAAGACATCAGGTATTAGCCGTTTAAAATTATTGTCACCATAGGTTATGTTTAAAAACTCTTTTTAAAGTGAGCCAATGTTTCTATTTAGATTCTTGGAAATGAGAGGGCAATTCAAAAAGGCCATTTGAGATACAAAACATCATTTCCTAAATAAATATTTTATTTTGTGTATTTATGCAGCAGTTAAGAACCCTGTCATAAAAGCATTTGGTGGTCTTAAACTTAATTATTGTTATTCCCAACTTAACCATGAATAAGGCTAAAAGCAGACACAAAGTAGAGACATCAGAAATGAAAACCTACTGATGATATTAGAATAGTGATAAATGTTTTCTTCTATTATAGTGAAGTTTACTTTAAGGTAAATATATTTTGGAGTCTAATACAGTGTGGCCTTTTCCTAATACTTTCAATAAAATGTATGTAGGAAAATATAATGCCTTCCATTATACTGTAATTGATTGCTCCTATATCTTTACAGGCACAGACAGAATGTTGTGTTTTCCCAGCCCCTGTATCTTTTATTAAATGAAATAACATGGACATAATATTAAATAAAAGAACAAGGGTGAAGATAACTCAGGAGGTTCTGTCTGTGGCATTTTCTATTACTTATCCTGGGAGGCACTAAAGCATAGTTTCTGTTGATTCACAGCAGGAAATAAAAGTTAAAGAAGTTGACTGTGTAATCCATCTTTCCATACACAAATTAAATGTTTCTCTCAATGTTTGTATAGTGCTTATTGAAGAATATAGAGGAATATGCCTCAGCACATCATCCAAGCTATTTTTTACTTGATATTTAGCAAGATGTTAGACCTATTTTAGAGACTAAAAATAATGCTAACACCCATATAATGAGCAGGGCACACCTGATTTTATTCTATGGTGATTGAATACACTATAATGTAAGAAAGAAAGATATTAGATCAATTTTATTGACTGTGTTTTCTTATTTTCTGTCTTAATGCTCTGGCATATGGGGCCTCACGGCTGGGGGAGAAACTGCCTCTCCCAGGGGTAGCTATTTCCTAGAGATGGCCAACACTTGCTGGTGAGCACACCTTTGATGGGCAAACCAGCCAATCCTGTGTTCATACCTTTCCCTGGCTCCATTTCTCAGACTCCTGCAGTTGGGGACACTATTCCTCTGTGAAAAATCACCCCAGAGCCAAGTACCAGACAACTAGAGACCACTCCTATATCCCAGGGCTTGACAAAATTATTCACACTATCTGGTGACCTGCTCAGCTGCTTACCCTGCCGTGCCCACTTCTTTTCCAAAAACCCACAATACAGGCTTTTGCCCTCAATTTCCTCCCTATTTTGCCTCCTGACTGACGCTGGTGCCTCTTCCTGCGGCCCTATGCAACGGTGCATGCCTCATCCTCTTGGGAACAGTTAGTAATAAACCATCTTTTCAGTAGGAATCATCTCCTGATCTCTTGGCTTCACTATAACTGAATAAAACCAAAATCCTGGGTTCATTTTAAGGCATATATCCAGTATATTTTTATAATTAAGATTAGCTTTAGTGTCTTAAGGATGATAGAAGAAACATTTTTTTCCTCTCAAGGAATGGTTCGTAGAGAAAATAGTAACAAAAAGAGTATCTTTCCCCCTCGTTTCATTCCTTATGTTTCCCCTCTCCCAACAGTTACTGGTTATATTTTATTTTAGATGTGACTTTAAGCATGAGGAAATAGCTTTGGGGAGGGAAAATACCCCTCAAAGGAGCCCAATCTCATGGGAGAACAGGCAGGAACATCAGTGAGTTTAACCAAGTGTGCCAAGTGCAAGGATGGAAGCCCATCAAGCTTGGTGAAAAAAAGGAGAAAGGAATGATACACCAGGCTGAACAGAATGGAGGCAGGGAACATTCCAAAAAGAGAAGATACTTCAATCAAGGTTTCCTTCTTCTTCTTCTTTAAAAGTCAGGCTTATTGAGGTAAAATTTACATACAATAAAATTTACCCTATAAAAGTGTTCAGTTCCAGGGCTTTTGCCATTATACAGTTATAGTAATTACTACAACAATCAAGATATAGTATTTGTATCTCCACAGAATGTTATTATTTTGCCCTTTTGCAGTCAATCTTTTCTTCTTACCCCCAATCACTGGCAATCACTGGTCTGTTTTCTGACCCAATAGCCTTGTCTTTTTCAGAATGTCAGATGAATTAATTCATACATTACATACTTTTTTGTTTCTGGCTCCTTTCACTTAGCTTCATGCTTTTGAGATCAAACCTTTGTGTGGCATATACCAATAATTCGTTCCTATTCATTGCTTAGTAATACTCCACTATATGTTTCTACCACAATCTGTTTATCCATCCACCAGCTGAAGGACATATGGATTCTTTGCAGTTTCCAGCAATTATAAAAACGAGTAGCTCTAACCAATTGTGTTCACCTCTTGTTGCGGTTATATGTTTTCACTTTTCTTGGGTAAATACCTGGAACTGGAATTGCTAGGTTATATGCTGGGTCAAACTGTTGTACCATTTTGCTTTCTCAGCAGCAGTGGATGAGAATGTTATTTCCTCTGCATCCTTACTAGCAGTTGGTATGGTGAATATTTCTTTTCTATCTCGTTCCAGGTTTTAGGCATTCTTCTGGGCATGTAGTGGTATCTCATTGTAGTTTTAATTTGTATTTACCTAATGACTAATGACGTTGAGCTATTTTCCATCTATATATATTCTTTGGCTAAGTGTGTGTTCAAATTCTTTGCCCATTTGTAAAATCTGGTTGTTTCTTTTATTACTGCATTGTAAGAGTTCTTTTTATATTCTGGATAAAGCCTTTTTACCAGATAATTTCTTCATTCCGTTTCTCTGTCTTTTCATCTTTTTTTTTTTTAACACAACAGAAATTTTCAATTTTGATAATGACTAATTTACCTATTTTTAATTTTATAGTCTATGCTTTTTGTGTCATAGCTAAAAAATATTTGCCTACCCCATGGTCACAAAAATTTTCTGCTACATTTTCTTCTGGAAGTTTTGTAGTCCTAACTCTTGCGTTTAAGTCTATGATTCTTCCACTTTGAATTAATTTTTATATACAGTGTGAAATAAGACTGGAGCTTCTGTTTAAAGACTATGTTTGATTAACTGAGTTAATCTTCAGCATTCTTATCACCCACACACACAAGGTAAGTATGTGAGGTGATGGATATGTTAGCTAGCTTGATTGTGATAATCATTTCAAAATGTATATATGTATGCCAAAACAGTACATAGCATATTTTGAATATATACAATATTTCTCAATTATACCTCAATAAAGCTGAAAAAATAAAGACTATGCATTTTCTATACAATTTTCTTGACAATTTTGTTGGAAATCATTTGCATATGTGTATGTTTTTCTCTATTCTGTTCCTTGATTTGGTGTCCAGTAAGACACTGTTTTGATTACTGTTGCTTACTAGAATGTCTTGAACGCTATTCTTGTAAGTTCTTCAGCTTTGTTCTTTACTTTCAAAATTGGATTTCTAAAAGTCCTTTGTCTTTCCATATTAATTTTAGAATCAACTCCTCAATTTCTGCAAAGAATCTGCTGACATTCTGATTGAGATTGCAGTGACTCTATAGACCCACTTTGAAAGTATTGACGTTTTACCAGTAATGAATTTTCTAATCCATCAACATGGCTTTTTAATGTATTTACTTAGGTCTTCTTTAATATTTATCAGCAGTACGTTGTAGATTTCACCGTATAGTTCTTGCATATATTCTGACCAATTTATTACTAAGTATTTTATGTTTTGATGCTATTGTAAATGCTATTATTTCTTTAATTCCAATTTTCAACTGTTGGGAAAGTGTACCTACTAAGCTTTTGTGGGCACTCACTTTGACCTTCCAGTTTCTGTTATGCAGAGTGATCAGAGTTTCATTTTGTCACATGATTAAATCTTAGAAACAAAGCAAAATAAGACAAAATACTCAGTTATGACCTATTTTTATGTTTTTATTTTTTTATTTGTTTGGTAACAAACACCTCTCAAGAATAGCTAGGGACTGCTAACTCATTTCTTCGTGTTGCCATGAGAAGTATTCAGTATTCCCCTTGCTTGATGTGCTGGACAGTTGTGCTGTGGCCAGGCCATGGCCTGTAAGACACATGAAGTGGGCAGATCACCAGTTGGAAGAGTCAGTGGTTAACATGGACAATTATTGATTAAATGTATGTGAAATACATGTAGGAAGGGGAGGATGAGAATATTGTTCCGAACATTATTGCTATAGCGATATTGATATTTATTATATGGAAAAATATACAGATATATATTTTATTGTTTGGCTGTCTATTTTTTCCATGAGAATAGCAATATAGTTAAATTTGAATGCAATGAACTAAAAAACTAACAGTGCATGCTTATAATAATTTAGTACTTTATTTCTGCTTTTCTAAAACGTTGATGGAGAACATGCAGCTTACACAAAATATTTGTTTGCAATTACTATGTGCCATGGAGACCACAGTGATATCAGTAACCACACAGAAACAAAAGACAAACATGCTGAGGAAGCATCAGCATCTACTTATAAGTTAATGGTAATATTAAGAATGTGCCCGATGACTGTGATTTAATTTGCAGCTGCAACTGATATTTTCACATATCACTTTGTGAAGTATCGTTTATCATGTAGATGCAATGACCATTTGTGATGGCTTTAATTCACTTTTTAGTTCCAGATTTTCCTATGCATGTATGAAAACTGAAGCAGTAGCTGTGAATATATTTGCTGCATTCACAGAAGAATATTTCCAATTATCAAGTGATGCCAGGCTTATATTAATATGTTTGGATCCTTCAAACAGAAAACTAGTTAATTCCAAAACTGGATCCATCTTTTTTTCTATCCAGTTTATGAATGCAAAGTAAATGCTTTTGATGTTCGGTCTGTCAAATGTGAAATATCTGATATTATGGTGGATGCTTATAAAATTCAGTTAAAAAGCTTCAAGATTAAAAATAAAATAATTTGGTTCTGCTGCGTTACTACAAATTTGGGTTTTATTTGGTTTTGCCACATGACCATGAATGGTGGACCGCAGAATCACAGGGAAACAATATAGTTACTAAATTGAGTGACCTTGGAGCGATGTGCTTGTTATTCATTGTGGTGAGCACATAATGTGTTATTGTTTCTATTCTATTAATGGTAATGGAAACAATACTTGTCAAAATTTCTACACTTTTAAATATGTAACAGTTTTCAGTAACTGAATATAAAATGTTTATATGGGAAGCTTCTTTCAATACGAGCAAAAAATAGTTTTAGCTGGCAGATGTGCTTTTTCATCTTTGCTGCCCACCATCACTCAGATATTAGAAATGTTGTAGGCTCTGAAGACTTTGGAAACAAATCTAAATGCCCTACCATGATATTGAGTTATTTTTGAAAATGAGTCATCTAAAATTTTTGTTACATTTTATTCCAAATCAGTAGGACATATTTAATCAATGCATTTATGAATGAATGGACTACCAAAACACATTAGCTTTTAATGCTTTTAGCAAATTGCAAGTGTTCAAAACAAAACTTATGAAAAGGAAACCGTTGCAGTGCATCCCCATAAAAGCAGGGGATGATTGGAACAAATTAAATATTATTTCTTAAATGGTTTACAATATAGCTGCACTTTAAAATATCTCAAATTAGGCCTGTCATGATGTCTCACACCTGTAATCCCAGCACTTTGGGAGGCTGAGGCAGGAGGATCATTTGAGTCCAGGAGTTTGAGACCAGCCTCGGCAATATAGTGGGACCCCCATCTCTACAAAAAATACAAACAGAAAAAATTAGCTGGTGTGTTGGTGTGTGCCTGTGGTCCCAGCTACTCAGGAGGCTGAGGCAGGAGGATCACTTGAGCCCAAGTCAAAGTTGCAGTGAGCCGTGATGGTGCTACTGCACTCAGCCTGGGTGACAGAGTAAGACGCTGTTTCAAAAAAAAGAACAAAAAAACCCTCAAATTGTGGGAGATTTTTTTTGATGGAGCTCCTATTTCCAATTGAATAAATTTATATCCTGTACTGGAAAGGATTGAGTTTGAATAGTTCTATGAGTTTTCAACATTTATATTTGGTGGAAGTTTTATAAAAAATAGAGAAGACATTTGAAGGTTTTTATTTTGTACAAATGCTTGTGAAGAAAGGTGCTTGGAATGGAGACAAAAAGCTATTCAGTACTTACAAGTATATTGGGCTTAAGTATTTACAAAGTTTGACATGAAAACATTAGAAATGAGGATATTCTCCATGTCACAGAGTTTATTCTACTTACCTTGGAACTTGGAGTGTAATTTTTCATTTAAAAGCATTAAAGTCTACAGAGAAGGGTCAATTAAAATTTTTCACAATTTCATATTTACTCACTGTAAAATGCAAATTTGAAAAAATTACAAGAAAATGTGCTAATAACATTATATAATTATTATATAAATAATATTGTTTCAGTGTAATAAAATTTTACTATTATCCTATTATTTCATAAGATTATATTGAAAAATGCACACTTCAGAAAAAGACCCATGGCATGATATGAGAGACATATGAAGTACAAACAATTATTCTTTTTATGCTATTTTAAAATATTCAGGTAATTAAAAGAAACAAATGTGCTTAAATGAACATATGTATCTGTTTTTATTTTTAGAAGATATTTTATTCACTTTTTGAAAGTAGTTTTGAATATAACTATTTTATAGGTCTAAAAATATGAAGCAAACTTGTTAGTCAACAAATACGTCTTTCAAAAAGTATATATTTTAATAACGTTGCTTTGCTTTTGCTTCCCCAACTTTCTCAGTTTGAATGATAAATTATATGGTCACCCAATCCATCAGTGTAATTCTCCAATAATTGCCATTGGCAAATTATCTCAGCAAATTTTCTTTCCAAAGACATGTGTCTATATTTAAGAAAGTAATTCAAATGTAATTCTTCACAAGATTCCTCTTTTACTTAACTATTTCAATACTGTCTGCTAGAAGGTTTATATTAATATAATCTTAGCAAAGGAGCACAGGAACAGAAAACCAAATGCTGGATGTTCTCACTTATAAGTGGGAGCTAAATGATGAGAACACATAGAGGGGAGCAACACACACTGAGGCCTGTTGGAAGGTGGAGGGTGGGAAGAGGGAGAGGATCAGGAAAACAGCGAATGGGTACTAGGCTTGAATACCTGGGTTCTGAAATAATCTGTACAACAAACCCCCATGACGTAAGTTTAGCTGTATAACATATGCATGTATCCTGAACTTAAAAGTTTTTTAAAAAGACAAAAACCGTTACTAATATTTTGTTAAAATATCTCACGTTTATATGATGAATATTCAAAGTATAGAATCTATTTAATGTATTAATCCTTGTCCATGCCCTTTCTAGTCTATTTATTCCTGATTTCATTGTGCTTTATAGCATTGTTATAATTATTTATATTATGTTGGGCAGGGGTAAGCAAACTATGGCCTGCATGCCAAATCTGGCCCCTTGCCTATTTTTGTAAATAAAATAAAGTTTCATGAGAACACAGCCACAGTATTTATTTATACAGTGTTTGTGATTACTTTCACAACAGTATATTTTTTAGCCATGATAGAGACCGACAGGCTATAAAGGCAAAATACTTACTATCTGGATATTTACAGAAAAAGTTTGCCAAGTGTAATATATAGAGAAAATGTATTAAAAATTATTCTAAGGAGACTTTAATCAGTGGAAATACCTTCTGTCTGCTAGAGCTAGGAGAGTCTGGGGCGTGGTGTTGTAGAGTCATCATTTAGCTACATAGTATCACAAGCCAGTAAGAACAAAATCTGTAGCTTTTCCCTCTGGGTATTTCTCAACAGAAAGTAATATGGGCTGGCTTCACCTCAGATTTAGAAGAAATGATAATTCTGCATTGATTATTTAAAAATCTAAGAAAAATTTGTTATTTAGTAAGTTAATATGAGATGCATACAATTAAGCATATATTTTATTTGACCTGAATACTGAATTTTTATTGGCTTATGATCTGTTTTTATGATATTGGCAATTAACATCCGTTAAAAACAAAATAAGGCCGGGTATGGTGGCTCACACCTGTAATTTCAGCACTTTGGGATGCCGAGGCGGGAGAATCACTTGAGGGCAGTTCACGACCAGCCTAACCAACATGGCAAAACCCCATCTCCACTAAAAATACTTAAAAAAATTAGCTGGGTGTGATGGCGCGTGTCCCAGCTGCTCAGGAGGCTGAGGCAGGAGAATCTCTTGTGCCTGGGAGGTGGAGGTTGTAGTGAGCCGAGATTGCACCACTACACTCCAGCCTGAGTGACAGAGTGAGACTGTCTCAAAAACAGAAACAACAACAACAAAACAAAATAAGATTCAGCAATGTCACTGAAGAAGAAGCTTCCAAACATTATTTCAACACAACTCTTCCACATCCCCACCACATAGTCTCTCCATAAGTGCACACACTTAATGCACATGCTGGGGACACACAAGCTGCTATAGACTGAATGTATGCTCTCAAAATTAGTAAGTTGGAACCTTAATTCTCAGTGTGATCGTATTTGGGGCATTAGGTCATGAGGGTGGAGCCGTCATGATGGGATTAGTGCCCTTATAAGAAGAGACAGGAGCGATCTTGCTTTTTCCCCAACCTTGTCTCCGTGTGAAGATACAATGAGAAGATTGCTTTCAGCAAGTCAGGAAGAGTGTACTTGCTAGACCCTGAATCTGCCAGCACCTTGATCTTGAATTTCTCAGCCTCCAGAACTGGGATAAATAAATTTGTGTTTAAGCTACCTACTCCATGGTACACATTTATACAAATGCATAAACACTATTGTAAGTATGAGTGCATTAGGCGTGTGCTCATTGTCTATAACATATTGTACATATTATACCACAAGCTGATTTGTTCAATTAATATATTTTGACCAGTTTTTCATAAAAATAAATTCTATAGTCCCAATATTTTTCCACTTTATTCATAAGCCACAGTTAATTTAACCTTTGTCCTAATTTGAGAAACTTTAATTGATTCCATTTTTTAGCTGCAATTACTATTTTATAGTTAATTCATTTCCTGTGTAATTGCTAGAAGTGAAGTTTATGGAACAAAGAATATCCACACAGAATTAATTTATTTTTTATTGCTCAGTAGCATTCCATTGTGGCTAAACCACAATTAGCTTCTCCATTATCTTGTTCCTGGACATTTGGGTTGTTTTAGTGTGGGGCAATTGTGAATCAGGCTACTGTAAACATTCTTGTGTAAAATCTTTGTGTAGCCATATGTTTTCATTTCTCTTGAGTAAATACCTGAGAGCAGAAGTGCTGGGTTATAAGGTAGACTTATGTTTAATGTATCAAAAACTGTCAACAGTCCACCAAAATGGTTGTATCATTTACATTATCACCAGCAAAGAAGAAGAGTGCCAGTTGTTCCACATCCCCACCAACATTCGGATTTTTAGCTATTATAGTGTTTGAAGTAGTATCTTGTGCTTTTCGTTTGCGTAGTCTTGGTGACTAATGATGTTGAGTATAATTTTTTGTTTCCCTTAGCGAATTAAATGCTTTTTTGTTGTCAAGTGTCTGAGTCGTCTATCCAATTAATTAATTAATTAATTTATTTATTTATTGAGATGGAGTTTTGCTCTCGTTACCCAGGCTGGAGTGCAATGGCATGATATCGGCTCACTGCAACCTCCGCCTCCCAGGTTCAAGCAATTCTCCTGTGTCAGCCTTCCAAGTAGCTGGGATTACAGGCATGTGCCACGCCTGGTTAATTTTTGTATTTTTAGTAGAGACAGGGTTTCGCCCTGTTGGTCAGGCTGGTCTCAAACTCCTAATTTCAGGTGATCCACCTGCCTTGGCCTCCCAAAGTGCTCAGGTTACAGGCGTGAGCTGCTGCGCCCAGCCTGTATCCAATTTTTAAACTGTGAATTTGGGAGCTATTTTCTTGGTATTTTGTAGTAGTTCTTTATTCCAAATACAAGTTCTTTGTCAGATATATGTGCTGCTGCAAATATTTTTTCCCACTGTCTGAATTGTTTATTCATTTTCTTGGTGTCTTTTTATGGACAGAAATTTTTTAACTTTGTTGCCATCAAATTCATCTTTTTTGTGGTACTTGTGCTTTTATGTCATTTCAGTCCAATCCTAATATCACAGAAGTATTTTCCTATTTTTTTCCAGAAACTTTATGTTTTGAAATTTTACATTTTGGTTTTATGCATTGTCAAATTTTTCTATATGGATGGATGTAGGTGTTGTCTACAAAAATTTCTGTTCAGCTTCTTAGTTTCTTAGCCTCTCAGTTAAATTGATGGGCATTTGCCAATGGAAGTAATTGATTAATTGGCACTGAATGTTGAACTCTGGATAATAAATTTATGCAAATTTCTAGTTCTCAGGAGAAAAATTTATCCAAAGCAATGTCATTCAATAGAGCCACAGAAGTTATTCCCCTTTTTTTAATATTTAAGTTTTTCCATATACTCAAATATTATTCTCTTTTCATGGACGTCCAAGATGGCTTCACTGACATATCTTGGTGGGAATAGCTAGAAGGCCAGGCTCAGCTGGAACTGTCAACTAGAGTGCTTACAGGTGGCCCCTAAAGCATTGAACAAAGCAGAAACTGCATGGACTTTCATGAGCTACACTCAAAAGTCACTTAGCATCATGTCTGGTATATTCTATTAGTTGAAGTATTCAGTAGCCTAACTCAGTTCCAGGGGAGAGTACATAGGCTCCACCTCTTAATGAGAGAAGTAGTAAAGATTTTGCATCTATGTCTAAAATTACTTCAGTCTGCCTTTGGGACACTTATGTTTACATTTCTCTAACATGCAAAATATATTCACCCTCTCCTAAGACTCAGCTCCTGGAAGCTTCATCCTATTACAGCATCGGTCTCAGGCTGAAGGTTTAGAATCTCATATGAAATCAAGTCCAAGGGCGAATAAACCTCTTTGAGTTCATTTCCTTGGGCACAATTCTACGTATTTCGAAGAATTGTGAACTTCGGAAAGAATGCCTTGCTCCCCCAAGGCACACACATGCATGATACTGTGATGATACACACTAGACACTCCCGTGGATAAAGAGGGTAAATGGGAGGCATGTGTCAGTCACTAGTAAAGCAATTCTTAAGTTCAGCTCTGGGCATATTATCTTTCATGAATGAAACTTGGTCCTGCTGTCTGTCAATAATTCTCTGCAATTCTTGGTTCTGTCCTTTGAGCAATCCTTTCTTTTCCTAAAACATAGCCAATTTTGCAGCTAAGTAACATTATCAGCCTGCTCTATGCCCACAGAAATTTGAGGTTCCCTAAGTCTGTATACATTTTATTGTCCCTATCCATTTTAGTCAAGGTTGATATACTTTCTTTGGAAAGTTTTGAGATCTCTCATGTATCAGTTTATAAATAAACTCCATTATGCATATGCACACACACTTGTTAAGATAAATCTGTATCTTGGCTCCCTACCCTACGAGGCTGCTATGGGAAGCACCTTTAGTTGTCTTAGAAGTACTACTGTCTACTAAGAGGATCTAAGGTACACTCTTAATGTTCTTAGCTTTCTATATAAATTAAAGTGTGTTTGAGGCTCTGACTTAAATCTGTGTGCCATCTTATGAAAGGATTTTATAGACAGAACTTGGATTCCTTCAGCCTGTGTTTCATTTGCAGTGTTCTGAATTTGATCTTTTCAAGGTTATCTCTTTGAAAATATTGTCTTTCTTGGAACGATAGTCCTGAGCCTTTTACATTTCCTCCAAATTTTTTTCAAACATTGAAGAGTTTCCTTTTTTTTTTTTGGCTCATTGTGCTCTCTTTTAATTTTATTATAGGTACCTAGTAGAGATCAGATGGCATCTCTAACACTTCCCAGAAAATCTCCTTAGCTAGATTATTTAATTCATTAGGTATATTTCCTATTTTCCCTGTTGTCTTAGGTGACAGTGTTGCCAAACTTTCTTCCAATATGTAACAAGGATCTTTTTTTTTTTTTACAGTTTCATATGTTACTTATGTTATATTAAGCCCTCTGATATCCAATAGTCAGATTGAAGACTGTTATGCTTTCATCCATTGCCTGTTCCCCTCATCCATGCCACATGTTATGCCTTTGGTTTTACCACTTCTGTTTTCAAATACTGTTCCAGTTATCTATTGTTACATAACGAACTATCCCAAAACTTAATGGCTTAAAATATCAGTCATTTTAACATGTCTCTCAATTTCCTGGGTCAAGCATTCAGACAGTTTGGCTGTGTGTTTCTTCTGCTCAAGGTGGCTTTGAGGGAGGTGACTCCATGACATTGTCCTGGCAAAAGAGCTGGATGGGATCATTGGCTTCAGTCACATGTCTTGTGTCTACAGGGATGGTTGAAGGCAGAACTCAACTGGAAGTGTGGACCAGACATAGCTTCCTACGCATGGCATTCTTAGGGTAGAAGACTCCTTACATGAAGTCTCAGGGTTCTAGTAGTGAATGTCCTATTGAAGAAGATAAAATGTATGGTCTTTTAGTCATTTTTAAAACCTTAGAAGACACATTGAGTCACTTTTAAAGTACTGTATTGGTCAAAGCTATCAGAAGCCTACTCTGATTAAAGACATCTCATAGAGTCCCAAATCTCAATGGCAGGAGTGTTAAAGAATTTGCTTGCTACATTTAAACCCTGTTCCATTAGGATCAATGCTGTTTTGTCTCGTTTGTTTGTTTGAATTTACTTGCGTCTCTGTATATGAGATCTGAGGATGTATCCTCCGGGAACTCCTTCAGTTGCTCCCAATTTTAGCATTTTCTTTGCATAATGGAAATTCCAGTCTCTCTTTCTTCCTTCTATTATTGCTTACAGAATTGCCTCAAAATATTGAGCATTCATATGGAAGTTATTTTGTAAAATTCTAGTCATAATACAGATTTAGCTTTCTGCATTTCTTATTAATTTTGAGGAAGTTTAAGGTAAAAAGTGCTGGGAGTCTATGTATGGTCTCATGTTTTCATCTGGAACCCAAAGTACAGGCAAAATTTATATCCCATGTTTAGAAATAAAGAAATTATTTGTAAAAGAGATGTTCAGCTTAAGGTACTTGAGGGATATTCGTAGGAAGACATCTAATTGCTATTTAGAATCATGCGTAGATTTATTTTTTTTAACAAATTGACACTATTGGCAAAGAAAAAGTATAATCTTTTTTATGCCAAAAACTAGCCGTTTCTGTCATATGAATAAAAGGTGGAATATATACATAATGGGTGAGTATATCTAAATCCTTCCCTATAAGGCCACTAAAAAGGATTAATATTTCAGTAGCCCATTAATCACAGAACAATTAAAGAACTATACAAAAATTAAACTTAACTACATATTGGAGGAATATGTGAATTTATTTATACATCTAACACACTTTAAAATAAAGAAAATTTTTATTAACTGGCT